>NC_037682.1:82099899-82311767 GCF_003255815.1 Theropithecus gelada
GCTGATACTCTTTCTTCCAGTTGATCGAGTCGGTTACTGAAGCTTGTGCATTTGTCACGTATTTCTCGTGTCATGGTTTTCATCTCTTTCATTTCGTTTAGGACCTTCTCTGCATTAATTACTCTAGCCGTCAATTCTTCCACTTTTTTTTCAAGATTTTTAGTTTCTTTGCGCTGGGTACGTAATTGTAATTCCTCCTTTAGCTCTGAGAAATTTGATGGACTGAAGCCTTCTTCTCTCATCTCGTCAAAGTCATTCTCCGTCCAGCTTTGATCCGTTGCTGGCGATGAGCTGCGCTCCTTTGCCGGGGGAGATGTGCTCTTATTTTTTGAATTTCCAGCTTTTCTGCCCTGCTTTTTCCCCATCTTTGTGGTTTTATCTGCCTCTGGTCTTGATGAGGATGGTGACGTACTGATGGGGTTTTGGTGTAGGTGTCCTTCCTGTTTGATAGTTTTCCTTCTAACAGTCAGGACCCTCAGCTGTAGGTCTGTTGGAGATTGCTTGAGGTCCACTCCAGACCCTGTTTGCCTGGGTATCAGCAGCAGAGGCTGCAGAAGATAGAATATTTCTGAACAGCGAGTGTACCTGTCTGATTCTTGCTTTGGAAGCTTCCTCTCAGGGGTGTACTCCACCCTGTGAGGTGTGGGGTGTCAGACTGCCCCTAGTGGGGGATGTCTCCCAGTTAGGCTACTCAGGGGTCAGGGACCCACTTGAGCAGGCAGTCGGTCCCTTCTCAGATCTCAACTTCCGTGTTGGGAGATCCACTGCTCTCTTCAAAGCTGTCAGACAGAGTCGTTTGCGTCTGCAGAGGTTTCTGCTGCTTTTTTGTTGTTGTTGTTGTTGTTGTTGTTGTGTAGCTGTGCCCTGTCCCCAGAGGTGGAGTCTACAGAGACAGGCAGGTTTCCTTGAGCTGCTGTGAGCTCCACCCAGTTCGAGCTTCCCAGCAGCTTTGTTTACCTACTTAAGCCTCAGCAATGGCGGGCGCCCCTCCCCCAGCCTCGCTGCTGCCTTGCCGGTAGATCACAGACTGCTGTGCTAGCAGTGAGGGAGGCTCCGTGGGCGTGGGACCCTCCCGGCCAGGTGTGGGATATGATCTCCTGGTGTGCCTGTTTGCTTAAAGCGCAATATTGGGGTGGGAGTTACCCGATTTTCCAGGTGTTGTGTGTCTCAGTTCCCCTGGCTAGGAAAAGGGATTCCCTTCCCCCTTGCACTTCCCAGGTGAGGCGATGCCTCGCCCTGCTTCAGCTCTGGCTGGTCGGGCTGCAGCAGCTGACCAGCACCGATCGTCTGGCACTCCCCAGTGAGATGAACCCAGTACCTCAGTTGAAAATGCAGAAATCACCGGTCTTCTGTGTCGCTCGCGCTCGGAGTTGGAGACTGGAGCTGTTCCTATTCGGCCATCTTGCTCCGCCCATGTAACGTATTTTTCATCACAGTCATCGTACTTTTTGTCTCTAGTTTCATCTCTGTAAGTCTGAGTTGAATATTTTTATATCTTTCCTGTATTTTCTTTCCTTTTTGAACATCTGGAATTCAGTTGTAATAAATGTTTTAATGTTATTGTCTGCTGTTTCCAATATCTTTGTCAGTTCTAGTTCAGGTGTGATGGTTTTTTTCTCCTCATTATGAGTGATGTTTTCTTTTTTTTTCTTTGATACAGAGTCTCGCCCTGTTGCCCAGGCAGGAGTGCAGGGGTGTGATCTGGGCTCACTGCAAGCTCCACCTCCTGGGTTCATGCCATTCTCCTGCCTCAGCCTCCCAGTGGCTGCGATTACAGGCGCTCGCCACCATGCCCGGCTAATTATTTGTATTTTTAGTAGAGATGGGGTTTCACCGTGTTAGCCAGGATGGTCTCGATCTCCTGACCTCGTGATCTGCCAACCTCGGCCTCCCAAAGTGCTGGAATTACAGGCGTGAGCCACCGTGCCCGGCCTGTTTTCTTTTTATTTTATTTATTTATTTTATTTTTATTATTATTATATTTTAAGTTCTAGGGTACATGTGCATAACGTGCAGGTTTGTTACATATGTATACATGTGCCATGTTGGTGTGCTGCACCCATCAACTCGTCAGCACCCATCAACTCGTCATTTACATCAGGTATAGCTCCCAGTGCAATCCTTCCCCCCTCCCCCCTCCCCGCTCCCCATGATAGGCCCTGGTGTGTGATGTTTCCCTTCCCGAGTCCAAGTGATCTCATTGTTCAGTTCCCACCTGTGAGTGAGAACATGCAGTGTTTGGTTTTCTGTTCTTGGCGATAGTTTGCTGAGAGTGATGGTTTCCAGCTGTATCCATGTCCCTACAAGGGACACATATTTTAAGAGTTTTATTTACATACCATAAAATTTATCTATTTTAAGTAAATATTTCAGTTATTTTTAGGAGGCTCATAGACTTATGCAACCATAACTAAACTTTTAAAACATTTCAACCAGCTCAAAAAAAAATTTTGTATGTTCCTTTCTGTCAACCTCAGCCCTAAGGCAACCACTCAATGCCCAGCCTTAAGGCAAACACTCATGTGTTTTCAGTCTCTATGCATGTGCTTTTTCTAGAAACTTCATATCAATTGAATAATAAAATATGTAATCTTTTATGTCTAGCTTATTTCATTAGCATATCCTTGAGGTTCTTCCACATTGTAACATGTATCACTACTATCATATTTATGATCACGATCACCGCTATCATGATCACTACCATCATAGTTGTATTATTTCATACTATGTATATATCTCAGTTTGTTATTCTAGTCACTGGTTAGTGGACACTTAGGATGGTTATAATTTTGGGCTATCATGACTACTGTTTGCTATGAACATTCCGCATACAGGTGTGTAAACATATGTTTCATATGTCTTGAGAAGATACCAAGAAGTGGAATTGGTGGATCTTATGGTAAGCACTGGTTTCCAAGGTGATTATACCAGTTTACATTCTCATCAGCATTGTATAAGTGTTTTAGTTGCTTCACATCCTAGCCGAGTTGATATTGTCAGTTGTTTTGATTGTAGCTATTCTAGTAGGTGGTAATGGTTATCATATTGTGAATTTTTTATTTTTTATTTTATTATTATTATTATACTTTAAGTTCTAGGGTACATGTGCCTAACGTGCAGGTTTGTTACATATGTATACTTGTGCCATGTTGCTGTGCTGCACCCATCAACTCGTCAGCACCCATCAACTCGTCATTTACATCAGGTATAACTCCCAATGCAATCCCTCCCCCCTGCCCCCTCCCCATGATAGGCCCCGGTGTGTGATGTTCCCCTTCCCGAGTCCAAGTGATCTCATTGTTCAGTTCCCACCTATGAGTGAGAACATGCGGTGTTTGGTTTTCTGTTCTTGTAATAGTGTGCTGAGAATGAAGGTTTCCAGCTGCATCCTTTTTTATGGCTGCATAGTATTCCATGGTGTATATGTGCCACATTTTCTTAATCCAGTCTGTCACTGATGGACATTTGGGTTGATTCCAAGTCTTTGCTATTGTGAATAGTGCTGCAATAAACATACGTGTGCATGTGTCTTTATAGCAGCATGATTTATAATCCTTTGGGTATATACCCAGTAATGGGATGGCTGGGTCATATGGTACATCTAGTTCTAGATCTTTGAGGAATCGCCATACTGTTTTCCATAATGGTTGAACTAGTTTACAATCCCACCAACAGTGTAAAAGTGTTCCTATTTCTCCACATCCTCTCCAGCACCTGTTGTTTCCTGACTTTTTAATGATTGCCATTCTAACTGGTGTGAGATGGTATCTCATTGTGGTGTTGATTTGCATTTCTCTGATGACCAGCGATGATGAGCATTTTTTTAATGTGTCTGTTGGCTATATGAATGCCTTCTTTTGAGAAATGTCTGTTCATATCCTTTGCCCACTTTTTGATGGGGTTCTTTGTTTTTTTCTTGTAAATTTGCTCTTTGTAGGTTCTGGATATTAGCCCTTTGTCAGATGAGTAGATTGCAAAAATTTTCTCCCATTCTGTAGGTTGCCTGTTCACTCTGATGGTAGTTTCTTTTGCTGTGCAGAAGCTCTTTAGTTTAATGAGATCCCATTTGTCAATTTTGGCTTTTGCTGCTGTTGCTTTTGGTGTTTTAGACATGAAGTCTTTGCCCATGCCTATGTCCTGAATGGTATTACCTAGGTTTTGCTCTAGGATTTTTATGGTATTAGGTCTAACATTTAAGTCTCCAATCCATCTTGAATTAATTTTCGTATAAGGAGTAAGGAAAGGATCCAGTTTCAGCTTTCTATTTATGGCTAGCCAATTTTCCCAGCACCATTTATTAAATAGGGAATCCTTTCCCCATTTCTTGTTTTTCTCAGGTTTGTCAAACATCGGATGGCTGTAGGTGTGTGGTATTATTTCTGAGGACTCTGTTCTGTTCCATTGGTCTATATCTCTGTTTTGGTACCAGTACCATGCTGCTTTGGTTACTGTAGCCTTGTGGTATAGTTTGAAGTCAGGTAGCGTGATGCCTCCAGCTTTGTTCTTTTGACTTAGGATTGTCTTGGAGATGCGGGCTCTTTTTTGGTTCCATATGAACTTTAAAGCAGTTTTTTCCAATTCTGTGAAGAAACTCATTGGTAGCTTGATGGGGATGGCATTGAATCTATAAATTACCTTGGGCAGTATGGCCATTTTCACGATATTGATTCTTCCTATCCATGAGCATGGTATGTTCTTCCATTTGTTTGTGTCCTCTTTTATTTCACTGAGCAGTGGTCCGTAGTTCTCCTTGAAGAGGTCCTTTACATCCCTTGTAAGTTGGATTCCTAGGTATTTTATTCTCTTTGAAGCAATTGTGAATGAAAGTTCATTCATGATTTGGCTCTCTGTTTGTCTGTTACTGGTGTATAAGAATGCTTGTGATTTTTGCACATTAATTTTGTATCCTGAGACTTTGCTGAAGTTGCTTATCAGCTTAAGGAGATTTTGGGCTGAGACAATGGGGTTTTCTAAATATACAATCATGTCATCTGCAAACAGGGACAATTTGACTTCTTCTTTTCCTAACTGAATACGCTTGATTTCTTTCTCTTGCCTGACTGCCCTAGCCAGAACTTCCAACACTATGTTGAATAGGAGTGGTGAGAGAGGGCATCCCTGTCTTGTGCCAGTTTTCAAAGGGAATTTTTCCAGTTTTTACCCATTCAGTATGATATTGGCTGTGGGTTTGTCATAAATAGCTCTTATCATTTTGAGGTACGTTCCATCAATACCGAATTTATTGAGCGTTTTTAGCATGAAGGGCTGTTGAATTTTGTCAAAAGCCTTTTCTGCATCTATTGAGATAATCATGTGGTTCTTGTCTTTGGTTCTGTTTATATGCTAGACTATGTTTATTGATTTGCGAATGTTGAACCAGCCTTGCATCCCAGGGATGAAGCCCACTTGATCATGGTGGATAAGCTTTTTGATGTGTTGTTGAATCCGGTTTGCCAGTATTTTATTGAGGATTTTTGCATCGATGTTCATCAAGGATATTGGTCTAAAATTCTCTTTTTTTGTTGTGTCTCTGCCAGGCTTTGGTATCAGGATGATGTTGGCCTCATAAAATGAGTTAGGGAGGATTCCCTCTTTTTCTATTGATTGGAATAGTTTCAGAAGGAATGGTACCAACTCCTCCTTGTACCTCTGGTAGAATTCAGCTGTGAATCCATCTGGTCCTGGACTTTTTTTGGTTGGTAGGCTATTAATTGTTGCCTCAATTTCAGAGCCTACTATTGGTCTATTCAGGGATTCAACTTCTTCCTGGTTTAGTCTTGGAAGAGTGTAAGTGTCCAGGAAATTATCCATTTCTTCTAGATTTTCCAGTTTATTTGCGTAGAGGTGTTTATAGTATTCTCTGATGGTAGTTTGTATTTCTGTGGGGTCGGTGGTGATATCCCCTTTATCATTTTTAATTGCGTCGATTTGATTCTTCTCTCTTTTCTTCTTTATTAGTCTTGCTAGTGGTCTGTCAATTTTGTTGATCTTTTCAAAAAACCAACTCCTGAATTCATTGATTTTTTGGAGGGTTTTTTGGGTCTCTATCTCCTTCAGTTCTGCTCTTCTCTTAGTTATTTCTTGCCTTCTGCTAGCTTTCGAATGTGTTTGCTCTTGCTTCTCTAGTTCTTTTAATTGCGATGTTAGAGTGTCAATTTTAGATCTTTCCTGCTTTCTCTTGTGGGCATTTAGTGCTATAAATTTCCCTCTACACACTGCTTTAAATGTGTCCCAGAGATTCTGGTATGTTGTATCTTTGTTCTCATTGGTTTCAAAGAACATCTTTATTTCTGCCTTCATTTCGTGATGTACCCAGTAGTCATTCAGGAGCAGGTTGTTCAGTTTCCATGTAGTTGAGCGGTTTTGATTGAGTTTCTTAGTCCTGAGTTCTAGTTTGATTGCACTGTGATCTGAGAGACAGTTTGTTATAATTTCTGTTCTTGTACATTTGCTGAGGAGTGCTTTACTTCCAATTATATGGTCAATTTTGGAGTAAGTACGATGTGGTGCTGAGAAGAATGTATATTCTGTTGATTTGGGGTGGAGAGTTCTATGGATGTCTATTAGGTCTGCTTGCTGCGAAGATGAGTTCAATTCCTGGATATCCTTGTTCACTTTCTGTCTCGTTGATCTGTCTAATGTTGACAGTGGAGTGTTGAAGTCTCCCATTATTATTGTATGGGAGTCTAAGTCTCTTTGTAAGTCTCTAAGGACTTGCTTCATGAATCTGGGTGCTCCTGTATTGGGTGCATATATATTTAGGATAGTTAGCTCTTCCTGTTGAATTGATCCCTTTACCATTATGTAATGGCCTTCTTTGTCTCTTTTGATCTTTGATGGTTTAAAGTCTGTTTTATCAGAGACTAGGATTGCAACCCCTGCTTTTTTTTGTTCTCCATTTGCTTGGTAAATCTTCCTCCATCCCTTTATTTCGAGCCTATGTATGTCTCTGTGTGTGAGATGGGTCTCCTGAATACAGCAGACTGATGGGTCTTGACTCTTTATCCAGTTTGCCAGTCTGTGTGTTTTAATTGGAGCATTTAGTCCATTTACATTTAAGGTTAAGATTGTTATGTGTGAACTTGATCCTGCCATTATGATATTAACTGGTTATTTTGCTCGTTAGTTGATGCAGTTTCTTCCTAGCCTCGATGGTCTTTACATTTTGGCATGTATTTGCAATGGCTGGTACCGGTTGTTCCTTTTCATGTTGAGTGCTTCCTTCAGGGTCTCTTGTAAGGCAGGCCTGGTGGTGACAAAATCTCTAAGCATTTGCTTATCTGTAAAGGATTTTATTTCTCCTTCACTTATGAAACTTAGTTTGGCTGGATATGAAATTCTGTGTTGAAAATTCTTTTCTTTAAGAATGTTGAATATTGGCCCCCACTCTCTTCTGGCTTGTAGAGTTTCTGCCGAGAGATCTGCTGTTAGTCTGATGGGCTTCCCTTTGTGGGTAACCTGACCTTTCTCTCTGGCTGCCCTTAAGATTTTTTCCTTCATTTCAACTTTGGTGAATCTGGCAATTATGTGTCTTGGAGTTGCTCTTCTCGAGGAGTATCTTTGTGGCGTTCTCTGTATTTCCTGGATTTGAATGTTGGCCTGCCCTACTAGGTTGGGGAAGTTCTGGATGATATCCTGAAGAGTGTTTTCCAACTTGGTTCCATTTTCCCCCTCACTTTCAGGCACCCCAATCAGACGTAGATTTGGTCTTTTTACATAATCCCATACTTCTTGCAGGCTTTGTTCATTTCTTTTTCTTCTTTTTTCTTTTGGTTTCTCTTCTCGCTTCATTTCATTCATTTGATCCTCAATCGCTGATACTCTTTCTTCCAGTTGATCGAGTCGGTTACTGAAGCTTGTGCATTTGTCACGTATTTCTCGTGTCATGGTTTTCATCTCTTTCATTTCGTTTAGGACCTTCTCTGCATTAATTACTCTAGCCGTCAATTCTTCCACTTTTTTTTCAAGATTTTTAGTTTCTTTGCGCTGGGTACGTAATTGTAATTCCTCCTTTAGCTCTGAGAAATTTGATGGACTGAAGCCTTCTTCTCTCATCTCGTCAAAGTCATTCTCCGTCCAGCTTTGATCCGTTGCTGGCGATGAGCTGCGCTCCTTTGCCGGGGGAGATGTGCTCTTATTTTTTGAATTTCCAGCTTTTCTGCCCTGCTTTTTCCCCATCTTTGTGGTTTTATCTGCCTCTGGTCTTGATGAGGATGGTGACGTACTGATGGGGTTTTGGTGTAGGTGTCCTTCCTGTTTGATAGTTTTCCTTCTAACAGTCAGGACCCTCAGCTGTAGGTCTGTTGGAGATTGCTTGAGGTCCACTCCAGACCCTGTTTGCCTGGGTATCAGCAGCAGAGGCTGCAGAAGATAGAATATTTCTGAACAGCGAGTGTACCTGTCTGATTCTTGCTTTGGAAGCTTCCTCTCAGGGGTGTACTCCACCCTGTGAGGTGTGGGGTGTCAGACTGCCCCTAGTGGGGGATGTCTCCCAGTTAGGCTACTCAGGGGTCAGGGACCCACTTGAGCAGGCAGTCGGTCCCTTCTCAGATCTCAACTTCCGTGTTGGGAGATCCACTGCTCTCTTCAAAGCTGTCAGACAGAGTCGTTTGCGTCTGCAGAGGTTTCTGCTGCTTTTTTGTTGTTGTTGTTGTTGTTGTTGTTGTGTAGCTGTGCCCTGTCCCCAGAGGTGGAGTCTACAGAGACAGGCAGGTTTCCTTGAGCTGCTGTGAGCTCCACCCAGTTCGAGCTTCCCAGCAGCTTTGTTTACCTACTTAAGCCTCAGCAATGGCGGGCGCCCCTCCCCCAGCCTCGCTGCTGCCTTGCCGGTAGATCACAGACTGCTGTGCTAGCAGTGAGGGAGGCTCCGTGGGCGTGGGACCCTCCCGGCCAGGTGTGGGATATGATCTCCTGGTGTGCCTGTTTGCTTAAAGCGCAATATTGGGGTGGGAGTTACCCGATTTTCCAGGTGTTGTGTGTCTCAGTTCCCCTGGCTAGGAAAAGGGATTCCCTTCCCCCTTGCACTTCCCAGGTGAGGCGATGCCTCGCCCTGCTTCAGCTCTGGCTGGTCGGGCTGCAGCAGCTGACCAGCACCGATCGTCTGGCACTCCCCAGTGAGATGAACCCAGTACCTCAGTTGAAAATGCAGAAATCACCGGTCTTCTGTGTCGCTCGCGCTCGGAGTTGGAGACTGGAGCTGTTCCTATTCGGCCATCTTGCTCCGCCCATGTAACGTATTTTTCATCACAGTCATCGTACTTTTTGTCTCTAGTTTCATCTCTGTAAGTCTGAGTTGAATATTTTTATATCTTTCCTGTATTTTCTTTCCTTTTTGAACATCTGGAATTCAGTTGTAATAAATGTTTTAATGTTATTGTCTGCTGTTTCCAATATCTTTGTCAGTTCTAGTTCAGGTGTGATGGTTTTTTTCTCCTCATTATGAGTGATGTTTTCTTTTTTTTTCTTTGATACAGAGTCTCGCCCTGTTGCCCAGGCAGGAGTGCAGGGGTGTGATCTGGGCTCACTGCAAGCTCCACCTCCTGGGTTCATGCCATTCTCCTGCCTCAGCCTCCCAGTGGCTGCGATTACAGGCGCTCGCCACCATGCCCGGCTAATTATTTGTATTTTTAGTAGAGATGGGGTTTCACCGTGTTAGCCAGGATGGTCTCGATCTCCTGACCTCGTGATCTGCCAACCTCGGCCTCCCAAAGTGCTGGAATTACAGGCGTGAGCCACCGTGCCCGGCCTGTTTTCTTTTTATTTTATTTATTTATTTTATTTTTATTATTATTATATTTTAAGTTCTAGGGTACATGTGCATAACGTGCAGGTTTGTTACATATGTATACATGTGCCATGTTGGTGTGCTGCACCCATCAACTCGTCAGCACCCATCAACTCGTCATTTACATCAGGTATAGCTCCCAGTGCAATCCTTCCCCCCTCCCCCCTCCCCGCTCCCCATGATAGGCCCTGGTGTGTGATGTTTCCCTTCCCGAGTCCAAGTGATCTCATTGTTCAGTTCCCACCTGTGAGTGAGAACATGCAGTGTTTGGTTTTCTGTTCTTGGCGATAGTTTGCTGAGAGTGATGGTTTCCAGCTGTATCCATGTCCCTACAAGGGACACATATTTTAAGAGTTTTATTTACATACCATAAAATTTATCTATTTTAAGTAAATATTTCAGTTATTTTTAGGAGGCTCATAGACTTATGCAACCATAACTAAACTTTTAAAACATTTCAACCAGCTCAAAAAAAAATTTTGTATGTTCCTTTCTGTCAACCTCAGCCCTAAGGCAACCACTCAATGCCCAGCCTTAAGGCAAACACTCATGTGTTTTCAGTCTCTATGCATGTGCTTTTTCTAGAAACTTCATATCAATTGAATAATAAAATATGTAATCTTTTATGTCTAGCTTATTTCATTAGCATATCCTTGAGGTTCTTCCACATTGTAACATGTATCACTACTATCATATTTATGATCACGATCATCGCTATCATGATCACTACCATCATAGTTGTATTATTTCATACTATGTATATATCTCAGTTTGTTATTCTAGTCACTGGTTAGTGGACACTTAGGATGGTTATAATTTTGGGCTATCATGACTACTGTTTGCTATGAACATTCCGCATACAGGTGTGTAAACATATGTTTCATATGTCTTGAGAAGATACCAAGAAGTGGAATTGGTGGATCTTATGGTAAGCACTGGTTTCCAAGGTGATTATACCAGTTTACATTCTCATCAGCATTGTATAAGTGTTTTAGTTGCTTCACATCCTAGCCGAGTTGATATTGTCAGTTGTTTTGATTGTAGCTATTCTAGTAGGTGGTAATGGTTATCATATTGTGAATTTTTTATTTTTTATTTTATTATTATTATTATACTTTAAGTTCTAGGGTACATGTGCCTAACGTGCAGGTTTGTTACATATGTATACTTGTGCCATGTTGCTGTGCTGCACCCATCAACTCGTCAGCACCNGTGTTGGTTGCATATATATTTAGGATAGTTAGCTCTTCTTGTTGCATAGATCCCTTTACCATTATGTAATGCCCTTGTTTGTCTCTTTTGATCTTTGTTGGTTTAAAGTCTGTTTTATCATACACTAGGATTGCAACCCCTGTTTTATTTTATTTATTTTTTTTTTAAATTTTTTTAACTTTCCATTTGCTTGGTAGATATTCCTCCATCTCTTTATTTTGAGCCTATGTATGTCCTTGCACGTGAGATGGGTCTTCTGAATACAGCACACTGATGGGTCTTGACTGTATCCAATTTGCCAGTCTGTGCCTTTTAATTGGGGCATTTAGCCCGTTTACATTTAATGTTATTATGTCATTATGATGCTAGCTGCTTATTTGCTCATTAGTTGATGCCGGTTCTTCACAGTGTCGATGGTCTTTACAATTTGGTTTGTTTTTGCAGTGGCTGGTACTGGTTTTTCCTTTCCATATTTCATACTTCCTTCAGGAGCTTTTGTAAGGCAGGCTTTTTATTTCTCTAAGTCCAAGTCACTTAACTCACAGCATATCATATTTCAGCAATTGTTTGTCTCCATAACACCTAATACTATAGAATCTAAGTGTTTATAAATTAATATCCTAATAACCCTAATACAATTATATGGTCTTACTGATTTTTGTGTCTCTTTCACTGTTACTGTAACACTGAAAGTATACATTATAATTCTCATGGACAAAATGACATAGAGTTGACTCCTTAAATGAGTGGCTTCTTTCAATAGTTTTAAAACCAAAAATAAAGTCATTTCTGGAGGCAGTAGAAATGATCAGAATTATAAAATGAGAGGGGAAATGGAATGTGTTTTAATAAAACATGAACATTTATTAATATATGATTTTTGCCTTAAGTTATATGTCAAAATTTTAATTAGATATGTGCATAGTGAAAATATATGTAATATACATATATTATGTTACATAGCTTAAGCAAGCAATTATTCAAAAATGTTTATTCATTCTTTGCAATTTTAAAAATTTAGTTGGCTAGTTTTAATGAGTGCCTACTACCACTTTTATTTGATTCAAAAATGCCTTGTCCTCAAATTTTAACATTGTGAAATTGAAGTACATTGTTTAATCTACGTTAACATTGTAGCCTCATTGCCAAAACTTTGGTAAAGCAATGAGTAGCCTTGTGGTCCCCATTGCCTGCAGTCTTAACAACGGGTAAGTGCATATTTATCTAATTGTCAACTTAGCTACATTATTTGCAAATTGGTAACCAAAGAGAAGATTGAGGCTGCGGTGGGAGAAATGCTTGAGCCTGAGAGGTTGAGTGAACCATGATTGGGCTACTGCACTCCATTCTGGATGACAGAGTGAGACCCTCACCCCTGCTGTCTTTCTCTTTATTGCTGTTAAGTACCTACTATTTGGTATAATTCATCATTTTGAATTTGTTTTTATCTTATAAAAATGAAATAATGGCTTGTCACTAAGTACAACTAATTTTGTTGTACAATATATAAATATATTTTGCCTAAATTTAGAACCATTTATGTAAAACTTTATATATTGTGTTTATTTTTATTAAGCCCTCAGCAAGGCAGAATATTTGACTCTGCACTTAAAAAAGGCAGAGGAAATATGAGAAGTTATTGATGCTTTCCTCACTAAATTGGCCTTTGCTCAGTAACAGCTCTTGTAACACTCTCTCATAGCTCTCAAAATGAATTGAAATTAGTTTCAAGGTTGGGAATACCCAGTAGCTTCATGAAGTATTCAGAATCTGTAGCATTTATTTTTTTTAGAAGCATTATCAGTCAACTCTGAAAACTTTTTTTTCAGTGTCAGTGAATAGACATTTTCAGAAAACACAATTTTCTGAAAACATTATGGTAGCTTCGTATAGACATTTGCTTTGATATCCCCAAGGGATAGCAGATATTTTTTGATAGAAAAGACCATATTTAGTATTTTTCATTAAGCATATTCTAAGATTATTATTTATTTACAGTAATGAATCATGACAATCCTTATTTTTGTATTCAACTCTGCTCCTTTTCAGTCTACTTTGTTGAAGTACCTTAAGATTTGATCTGGAAAGTCTTAAAATCTCTGTTTATATTAACTCCATACCTGATCTAATTTTGACCCACATGTATATAGTTTACACCTCTCTCCTAAGATTCAGATACATACATACAATTGATTTCTTGACATATCCACTCAAAAGTGCCAATAGGCCAGGTGCGGTGGTTCACGCCTGTAATCCTAGCACTTTGGCAGGCCAAGGCGGGTGGATCGCCTGAGCTCAGGAGTTTGAAACTAGCCTGGGCAATACGACGAAACCCCGTCTCTACTAAAATACAAAAAATTAGCGCGGCATGGCGGCTTGCGCCTGTAATCCCAGCTACTCGCGAGGCTGAGGCAGGAGGATTGCTGGAACCCGGGAGGCAGAGGTTGCAGTGAGCCGAGATCATGCCACTGCACTCCAGCCTGGGCGACAGAGTGAGAAAAAAAAGTGCCAACAATGTCTTAGATTTAATAAGTTTAAGACAACATTTATTGATTGTCTTATTCACTAAACAAGTTTTTTTTTTTCCCCCCCCCCTCATACTATTTGGCATCACTATTCATTCACTCTATCTCATAAAACAAAAGTTAAAGTGTTTTTCTTCATTATTTCCATCTATTCCATTAGAAAGGCCAGTGAAATCTACTTTAAAGATGTGTTTACCACTGCCAACTTTTCTTTATCTCTCTTCACCTTTCAAAATCAAGTCACCATCATCCCCGTATAGATTACTACAAGCATCTCTCAAGGGCATTGATTTCAGTTTTGTTAAGTTTTCCTTCTTAGAGAAAGGCCATTTCTATTTCCCAATTATTTGCTCTAGTGAGAGTCTAAGCTGACTTGGCTCATATGGGGATCCTAAAGCCATCTATGGCACCAGAGGGAAACATTACTCTTGTCAAAAGTAACTACGTGGAATTTTGGCTTAAGTGGAGTCATCCCCACCCAAACCACAAGGACAAAAAATAAAAGAAAAAACAAAAAAGAAAAGGAAAAGATCAATCCCTAAGGGACTTTCAAGGCATTTTCTTTTTCCAAGAGAAGAGGAAATGGATATTGAGAAGGCAGAAATAATGGGTATCTATCACTTTCATTTTGTCCTCTGCTATAGACTGAATTGCATCCCCCAAAATTAATATATTGAATCCCTAACCCCTCAGTGTGATTGTATTTGAAGATGGGGCCTTTAGGAGGTAACTTTTAAATGCTTATTGTTTAAGCCAGCAAGTCTATGTCATTTTGTCATAGCAGCTCAACTGGACTAAGATACCCTTCTATGACACATTCATTACACATCACATGGTATGATTATTTCAAAACTCAAGGTATATCATGTTACTACTTTGTAAAACTCTCCTAATGATTCTTACGCATTTATATTACATTTCAAATATCTTTTAATAGTTACAAGGCAGTGAATAATCTGTATCTTTCCTATGTTCAGCCTCATCTCATGCCACTTTCTCTCTCACGCACTATATACTCTTAAATGAAAGCAAAATCCTTAGGGCATTTATATTGCTGTCCTCTCTCTTTGGAGAACACTTTTGCCTATTTATTCTATCCTATTCCTTCATGTCTCAGTTCAAACGTCACTTCCCCAGAGAGGCTTTCTCTGTATATCTACTCCTACATTTATATTTGAAGGGATTCTGGCACCTGTTTCTTTCTTTCTGATGCTTTTCACAAGCTCCAATCATCAGTTGTTATTGATTATTCTCCTGTATAGCATATAAGCTTCATGAGGAGAAGGACTATGTTAATCTTTTAAATTATACATCCAGAACTCACTAAGTCAGTATAGTTTCAGCTGCTGAATTCTTAGTGGCTTCTTCTAATGTTGTTCTTTTGTGATACTCACACATTCCTGGATAACCGCAATAATACTTGGTCTACTGTAATATCTAATTACTTTTACTATAGTGCTCTATAGTACTTATTCTATATTAGCATACAGAAAGTTCCTTAGTCAATCAAATAATTCTCTTCCTGTCTTTAAAAAATGTTTCTTTAAAAATGCACGTTATTCCTTAAAGAACCCAGAGATAAATCCACACATTTACAACCAATTCATTTTTGACAAAGATGCCAACAACATACATGGGGAAAAGGAAAGTCTCTTCAATAAATGGTGCTGGGAAAATTGGATAACTATATGCAAAAGGATAAAGCTAGATTCCTATCTCTTACCTTATGCAAAAATCATATCAAAATGAATTAAAGACTTAAATATGAGAACTGAAACCATACAACTACTGGAAGAAAATATTGGGAAAATGTTTCAGGACATTGGTCTGTGCACAGAATTTTTAAGTAAGTCCTCAAATGCACAGACAACAAAAGCAAGAATAAATGGGATCACGTCAAGCTAAAATGCTTCTGTACAGCAAAGGAAATAACAAAGTGAAGAGACAACTTACAGAATGGGACAAAATGTTGGCAAACTCTCCATCCAATGAGGGATTAATTATCAGAATATATAAGGAACTCAAGTAACCAGTAGCAAAATATTTTCAAATAATTGGATTAGAAAAGCAAAAGATCTTAAAAGATATTTCTGAAAAGAAGACACACAAATGGCCAACAGTTATATGAAAAAATGCTCAACATCATTAATCATCAGGGAAATGCAAATCAAAACCATAAGAGATATTTTCTCACTCCAGTTAAAATGGCTTTTACCAAATGCCAACAAAAGTGGATACCTGACAAGGACACAGAGAAAGAGGAATGCTTATACACTGTTGGTGATAATGTAAATTAGTACAGTCACTATAGAAAAGAGTATGAAGGTTCCTCAGAAAACTAAAAACAGAACTACCATACGATTCAGCAATCTCACTGCTGAGTATATATCCAAAAGAAAGGAAGTCAGTATATCTAAGAGATATCTGCACTCCCGTGTTCATTGCAGCATTATTCCCTATAGTCAAATTTTGAGATTAGCCTGTGCCCATCAACAGATGAATGGATAAGGAAAATATGATGCATATACACAGTGGCTTATTAGCCATAAAAATTAATACAATCCTTTCATTTACAACAACATATCTGAAACTGGAAGTCATTATGTTAAGTGAAATAAGCCAGGCATGGAAAGACACATACCACATGCTCTTACTCATATGTGGAAGCTAAAATAGTGGAGCTCGTGAAGATAGAGAGTTGATTTGTGGCTACCAGAGGCTGGGAAGAGTTGAGGAGGAGAGAAAAGTCATTAAAGAGTACGAAAACACATTTAGTTAGAAGGAATAAGATCTAGTGTTTGATAGTAGAGTAGGGCAACTATAGTTAACATTAATTTTTGTATAGTTCAAAATTGCTGGAAGACAGCAATTGAAATGTTCCCAACATAAAGAAGAAGTAAATGGTTGGGGTGATGGATGTCCCAATTTCCCTGGCTTATTCATTATATATTGTATCAAAATACTACATGTATCCCCCAAATATGCACAAATATTATTTATAAATAAAAAAAATCTTTAAAAAAGTATATTATTCTTGTCTCTCCCTAGCATTCCCTACCTGCAAAAATATAGATCTAATTTTGTCCATTTTAAAATCAGTATATCCTTCTGTTACTGTATCATGTAAGCTTTACTTTTTAAAGTTTATTTACATTTTTAATACTTTGCAAGGTCTGATTAGGTCATGGTTAGAGTCTAGACTGTAACTCATGAAAATAAGATAAGTGACAGTACATATTTTAATTGTAGAAGGAACTAAGTAGGTGTTTCCATTTGTGCTTTGATATAAAATCAACTAAGAAGCATGTAAAGTAGCAGTGTTCAATTCACAAACAATATTTATCCATAAATATGTCAGAAAAAGTGGCTAGTGATATATTTACTGAACTGAATAGCAAGATTATAGTCATCTAAGACTACGCTCAGTCTCTTACTGAGGCCAAAGACATTATCATGTATTTTTTATTATAAAAAACATAATTTTTATGTAGTAACAATATGATTATTAGTAAAAATTAAATGATGTATTTGAAGATTAAGTAAATTGGCATTTAAAAGTTTAAAAAGAAGCCATGATATATACATTACCTTTTAGAAGTAGATTATGTTTCAGTTTATAATTTTTTGACTTAAAATTTAATGTGAAAACTGTTATTATAATGTAAATTTTAACATTGTTATTATTTGGATGATCTACATTCCTCAGAAACCAAATTGTTGGAAGGACCTATGCAACAGTAAAAATAAAGTCTAGTGGCATGATACTGTGGAAACAGGAGTGGCCAGTCTTGTCAACAAGGCACCAAGAACTGAATAAAGTCAGGTGCAGGAATCAAGGAAATAGATCTTGCGAGAGAAAAAAAAAAAGCGTTCAGTTTTGTTAATATTAAAAATGACTTTTATGTAGTAGATTTTTCCCAGACACTTTTTGTTTAAGTCACCTCTTCACACCTTCCAAAACTAGTTGTATGTTTGTTACGGGGAAAATCACCTATGTGTGGTCATTCTACTTGGCTCCTTACAGTTCATAGAACTGTGATTACAATGTTTTAGATCTTATCAGTAACTTAGTTCCACAAAGCCTTCACTTAATGATTTTAAGGAATTTTCAAGGCAAAATCGTAATTTTTACTTTTAAAATATCAATGAACTTTTGAAAGAAGCAATATTAGGTATATTGAAAACTTTAGCAGAATATATAGAGAACTCTTATATACCCCTTCCCTCTAACCCTGTATTACACAGTTTCCCCCATTATTATCTTTTATTTTTAGTGCTTCCTTAATTTTTGTACTGGGGAACTGGCAGAATTCTGGTATAACCTCCATAAATAAAATTTATTCTAAGCAATTTTAGATCTGCACACACTAGTTTAGTGGTTAAAAGTATAATCTTTTGTGTCAAATGATTGCATTTGTGAACAAATTCTGGTTCATTGCTTGCTTACCATGGAACCTTGAGCGAGTTTGTTATCTTTGAGTCTCAATTCCTTTGTCTGTGATGTAGGAATAATATTATCTACCTCACATTTTTTTTTTGGTATTTCTTTTTTTGGTTTGTTTGTTGCTGAGACAGGGTCTTGCTGTGTTGTCCAGGCTGGAGTGCAGTGGAGCAATCATGACTCACTGCTGACTCGAGCTCCTGGGCCCAAGTGATCCTCCCAACTCAGCCTCCCCAAGTAGCTGGGACTGCAGGTGCGTGCCACCATGCCTGTCTAATTTTTGTATTTTTTGGAGAGACGAGCTTTCTCCATGTTGCCCAGGCTGGTCTCAAATTCCTGAGCTCAAATGATCCTCCTGCCTCAGCCTCCCAAAGTGCTGTGATTACGGGTATGAGCCACCATGCCTGGCCTACATTGTTGATATGAGGATTAAATAGGATTATATAAATACAGCATTGATACAATGTCTATCTTAATAAGAATATATCATTATTTTTGTGTAATAAAAATAATGTCTTTTTTTCCCCAAGAAATGGTATGGATTTAAGGAACACTTAAGGAAACGTAATTTATGGCAGAAAGGAAAAATAATATGGTACAAAGAAAGAACATGGGCTACAGAGTAAAACTGTTTGAATCCCTTTGTCACTACATAAAAACTGGGTGACTTTTGACAAGTTGTTTAAATTAACTGTTTTATTTTTTCAATTAAAAGATGAAAACATTTTTATTTATAAAATAGTTTATTTTATACTTTGAGAATTATCCATGTAAAACATAGAATTATATTTTCAGATAATCTATGTAAAACATCTCCCAAAGTGTGTTTAACATAAATGGTCAAAGTATATGTACTCCCTATAAGGAACAGGAGTATTTACTCTTTCCTGGGTGTGTGAGATGATAAAATATAAATATGGTAAGTGTGAACTGTTTGGTTGATTTCAATTCAACACAACTTTTGACAAGCTTCTGTGCCAAAAGTTATCTAAATATGAAGCTCCCAACAGATTTCTAGTTATGATTTTATCATAAATGACTTTACTAAGATGTTATAGGTAAACAAACATGGCCACATCTCTGCATGGGCTGTTGTGGTGTCATATACCCTCACTCTTTCACTCTAAATTCAAAGGGCTCCACAGTTCTCAAATGGGTGATGTTGGCCTACTTGTCCAGCCTGTCTATGCTTTCATAGCTGTGCTATAAACTATTTATTATGACAGCCTGCCTGTGGAGGTGATTATATGTAAATGATGTATGTGTATATGTGGACATACAAAGCTTTGGCATGACATCTAAAAGGCTTTAGGTACCATGCAAGAGATGGACTTTTATTGGAAGTAAGGAGGTCAAGATTATCTTCTCCCTTATGGTGGTAAGTTTTTCTTCTGTGTTTTGCAATGTTGAAAAATTCAGTGTGTTCTTGTCGAGAGACCATCCGCTTGGAAAGGTCCAGCAAAGATGTGTGATGGGGCTAACAGTAAAGGAAATAAGAAATGAATTTGTAGAGTTGACCCTGCTCCAGGATTTAAAATTAAGAGTTAAAAAGACTGTTGCTTTGTTGGAGAAGAAAGTAGATAGAGTTTGTGATCAGGGGCCTAGCTAGGAATTAAAAATGTGCATACATGTGGTATCTTTGACATCATATTTCTCAGGAACTTCAAGCATGCTCTTAGAAGAGTAGAAGGCACATATTTCACAGGCGAATATTTAAGGGAAATAAATTTCTGGCTAGCAATTAACAAAGCAGTAAGTAATTATTGTCTTTTTTTTCCTCCAAGAGATTCAAAGTAATTTAACATTTTAAATAAAAAATATTTGACCTCAGGTAGCATGATGCCTCCAGCTTTGTTCTTTTTGCTTAGGATTGTCTTGGCTATGTGGACTCATTTTGATTCCATATGAAATTTAAAGTAGTTTTTTTTTCTAATTCTGGGAAGAAATAAATGAAAATAAAATAATCTGACTTTTTAAATTCATAATTGATCTAAAAGATAGCTGTTTAAATCAATAAATGTTAAAATATATTGAGTGATTATGGTATATGGATACAGGAAATGACTGATGACAACATCACAAAGAAGGGTGGGAGGGATCTGGAATACTCTAAGTTATCTGCAATACATGTAAAGCAGACTAGTGCTATTTAGAGTGGGATTTGATTAGTTATAAATGTATTGTAAACTGTGGGGGGAATTACCAAAAACTTACAATAGAGGTAAATGATATGCTCAGGAAGGAGATAAAATGGAGTCATAAAATGCTCAAATCAAACCAGAGAAGGCTGAAGAGGGAAAGATGGGGAAACGAAGAGAAAATTCAATAAATAGAAAATAGAAAAGTTACAAAATAAACACTTATTAACACATACATTTAAATAATTACGTGATAATGATCTAAACACGTCAACTGAAAGACAAAGATCATTAGAGTGAAAAAAACAAAAATATGTTGTCATAAGGTATTTTTAAACATAAAGATGGATAGGCTCAAAGTAAAAGGATGGAAAAAAGATAGACCATGCTATCACTAACCAAGAAAAAACTAGATTAGTTGTATTAATTTCAGACAAAGAATTCAGAACAAGGAATACTACCTTGGATAAAGTCTTCACTCTCCAAGAAGACATAATCTCAAACATGCATTCACTGACAACAGAGAGTTACTATACATGAGGCAAAACAGAACTGAAATGAGAAAGAGATAAATCTAGTATGATAGGTGGAGGCTTCAGTACATATCCCTCGTTCAATAATTGACAGATTCGGCAGGAAAAAATATCAATAAGGCATGACTTTTATAAAGAGCACTATCATTATCAACTTAATCTCACTGGCATTTATAGAATACTCCATGTTTTAGTTATTTTATTATTATTATTATTGTTAGATAGGGTTTTGTTCTCTTGCCAGACTGAAGTACAGTGGCGTAATTATTCTTTAATTACTGGCTTGTTGCAAAAAGTACTCTAACAAATCCCCCTATTTCCTGTAATGTCTATTTTAATCCATTTTAGATGTTGCTCTCAGATAGATGCATCTAAGCTGTAGTTCTTATCCCATTGTGCTCTTGTTTAATTTGTAGTGGTTTGTCATTGTCTGTTACAATAGATTCAAAGTAGGAGCAGGCATATATAAGTGAAGATACAAGGTGACACACTAAGATATGAGAAAAATATATTAAAACTTTATTTGCCTTGTCATAATAACTAAGAGTATATGTTTTATAAACGAGTGAATAAAGAGAAAGGCGTTGAGATCCTTTTCTAGTAAAGGCGTGATTATTAACACTTGGAATAACTGCTCTATAGAATGAAATTGTCGTAGCCGGGCTTCCATTTACTCTGGAAAGTTTCACCCAGCCATCACTTTCAGGCTACATCTCTATTCAGTCTCTATCAGAGTCAAACTGAGGTGCTGCAGAAATTTCCTACTTTCCTAAGTGTTTATTCCTTCTGTCTGGAATGCTTCCCTTCATCCTTTTTTTTTTTTTTTTTGAGACGGAGTCTCGCTCTGTGGCCCAGGCTGGAGTGCAGTGGTGCGATCTCCACTCACTGCAAGCTCCGCCTCCCGGGTTCACACCATTCTCCTGCCTCAGCCTCCCATGTAGCTGGGACTACAGGTGCCCGCCACTGCACCCGGCTAATTTTTGTATTTTTAGTAGAGACGGGGTTTCCCCGTGTTAGCCAGTATGGTCTCGATCTGCTGACCTCGTGATCTGCCCGTCTTGGCCTCCCAAAGTGCTGGGATTACAGGCGTGAGCCACCGCGCCCGGCCCCCTTCATCCTTTTATGCTAAAATCTTAACTGTTTTTCAAACTCTAGATCAGATGCTATTTCCTTTATTAATATTTTGTAGTTAGAATAGTTTTGATTATAAGTAGCAGAGAGCCACTCAAATTGCTATAATTAATAAAGGAAATTTATAGGTTTATGATACAGAAAAGTTAAGATAAAGGAAAAAGTTCATGTACAATTTCATGAGGTGCCATATTAATTTATGCACAGTTCCCTTGTCTCTCCATTCCTTCATGTGATCTCTGTCCTTAGGTTGATTTCCTTTAGGGTTACACAACGTTGGAGCAATTTTAAGCCTTACATTAACATCCCACATCACACAGCAAGAAAAAGAAAGCATCTTCCCACTCTCTCCACCCACTCACCTTCAATTCAATAAAAGTTCTCGGCTTCATACTAAAATAGCTTAGGTGATATTCTCACTCATATGGGCTGATAAATGCTGATTAGATTAGATCATCAGAGCTTACCTTTGAGCTAAGTTGGTCAGGGTCCTCCCCTGGAGTTTGCGGGTCATCAATTTCATGGCTGTTTGTAATTGATAGAAAAATAATAATTGCTAGGGAGGCAAACCACAATGTCTGCTATACATCTTAAGTTGTTTACTACCTAAAAGAGGACTCTTCATCTCCTGAATACTATCTTTTATTTATATGCTTTCTTTTATCACTTATTTTTTCTTGAATTATAGCAATTTTCTTTCATATTTGCCAGGTTTTAAGTGGCTGGAGAAGCAAGTACCCATATCTGATTTATCATTTTATTCAACTTTCCCCTATGTGGCATCTAGCACAATGCTTTGTTAAATTAGAATATATGATAAGTGAACGTACAAATGAATGAATAAATAAATGGATAAAATGATTGTATAAAATTATTGCCCTTGAAATACAGTTTCTTTTTTGTTAGAAGATTTCAAACAAAACTTAGCAGAAAATGTTCAGCTATGGAAAACACTTATGTATTACAGAAGTGCTGGATGCAATAAATTCCAAGACAACTTATATTTTAACAGTTTATTTCTTGAATATTTGATCCTTTGAGGTAGATGGTGTCTTTTAAAAGGCTTCTAATTAACTACATATCTTTTGTCATCTGTAGTTATTCCATGGAAAAATGTTACTTGTCTAGAAAGTAAAAAGAAAAGTACAAAGTAGTTGTAATGGCACATTAGCCTGCCAAATGTTATGCTTCTGTATAGGAAGAAGTTAAACCTCCGACAGTTGTTACTTTTATTTAAATGAAGGGAGGCTGAAGCATGAGAATTGCTTGAACGTGGGAGGTAGAGGTTGCAGTGAGCTGAGATGGGGCCACCGCACTACAGGCTGAATGACAGAGTGAGTCTCTGTCTTAAAAATAAGTAAATAAAAATAAAATCCGGGTTCGCGATTCGGTAATATACTGACTACCTAGGTATATTTGATGGATTCATTTGTACTCCAAACCTAAGCAACACACAGTATTCTTTTGTAACAAACCTGTACATGTACCCCGATTCTAAAATAAAAGTTAAAAAAGGAAAAAACAAAAAGTAACAACACTATTATTAGATAAGTTGAGCTTTCTTTGAAAAGATAATTTCTTCTCATCAGAATGTTAATTAAATGAATAAAATGTATATAGTTTTTATACTCACAGATTCACTTTAGATGAAGGTTTTATTTCACCTAATATATTAAGCTATAGATAATAAAAAGTATTTTTATATCACCTTATCCTTGTTATCAGAAATCTTTTCCCCAATAATGTTTCACTGAAGCATTAGATCCACATTGATCTCCAAACTCATATATATTATGGTTTTTTGAATAATCTACATAGGCGCATCATAGTAAAAAACTGAACCCATAATCTGCTCCTATCAAACCAGTTTCTCCTCTAATGTTAACTGTCTTGGCAAGTGTGTTAAATCATTCTTGGATTTCTATAAAAGAATACCTGAAACTGGGTATTCTATAAAGAAAAGAGGTTTAATTGGCTCACATTCTGCAGGCTTTACAGGAAGCATGCTGCTGCTGCCTGCTGGGCTCCTGGGGAGGCTTCAGGAAGCTTACAATCTTGACAGAAGGCAAAGAGAGGGAGCAGGCATGTCACATGGTGAAAGCAGAAACAAGATACAGGGGAGGTGTCACACACTTAAAAATGACCAGATCTAATGAGAACTCACTCACTACTGTGAAGGGACAGTACCAAGTGCATAGTGCTAAACCATGCATGAAAAATTCACCCTCGTGATCCAGTCACCTCCCACCAGACCCCACCTCCAACACTGGGACTTACGTTTCAACATGATATTTGGGTGGGGACAACATCCACACTATATCAGCAAATGATTTTTTAATCACTGAGTTGCTGTTTTCAGAAACCTGGGAGCCATCCTTAACAATCTTTCTACCTTACTCCTCACATCGACTTTATTATCAAATCTTGCCAATTCTACTTCCCAAATGTGCAAAATGTGTCTTGAGTGTGTTCATGTCTCTCAAATTGTATTGCTACTACTTGAAGCTACCATTATAAATTACCTAGACCTAGACAAACAGCCTCTAAACTGGTTTTCCTGTTTCTAATCATGACTTTCTCCATTCCAGTACTCACACTTTCACCAGATTGTAAAACAAAAACAAAAACAACAACAAAAACCTTGTTATAGGCCCTTAATATCTTTCCATTGCTCTGTGGATAAATGTAAAAATTCTTCAGGACTCAGATAATATGGTTCCTGCCTGTTTCTCCATCCTCATGGCTATGGTTTAGATATATGACTTCCCCAAACTTCGTGTTGAAACTTAATCTCCTGTTGAAGGTGGGGCCTAATGGGAGGTTCTTGGGTCATGAGGGCAGATCCCTCATGAAGCCTTGGTGTGGTCCTCATGATAATGAGTGAGTCCTCAACTCTCCAATGAGAGTTGGTTGTTAAAAAGGGTCTGACACCTCCCCTCTCTCTCCCCTCTGTCTCATTTCTTACCACATAATCTCTCTACAGACTGGCTCCTTTTTGCCACTATGAATGGAAGCAGCCTGTGGCCCTTACTAAATGCAATGCCAGTGCCATGCATGAGCCAAATAAAACTTAAAAAAAAAATTACTCAGTCTTAGGTGTTGCTTCATAGAAACACAAATGAGTTAAGACACTCGTCTTTCACTAATCATCTCCCTCTCTCGCTCACTTTGCTCCACCACACCGACTTTTTCTATCCCTAAAATGTACTAAGATCTGTTGTCCTCATAACCCTTGCTTATACTGCTTCCTGTATGTGAGGTATTCTTTTCACCTCTAATATAAACACACATACTTCTCCCTTTCTCCTCTTTCTCTCTCTCTTTTTTTTTTTTTGAGATAGGATCTCACTCTGTTTCCCAGACTGGAGTGCAGCGGTGCAATCAGAACTTCACCTCCTGGGTTCAAGTGATATGCCTGCCTCAGCCTCCCAAGTATCTGGGACTACAGGCTCACACAACCATGCCTGGCTAACTTTTATTCTTACTTTTTGTAGAGAGAGGTTTTCTCCATGTAGACCAGGCTCACTTGCTTTTCTTTCTAATTTAGCTAATTTCTACTCATCCTTCAACTATTAAATTAAATATTAGTTTAATTCGTCAGGGCACTATTCCCAGAACCTCTTGCCAGATTAGGTTATTTCCTCCTGTTGTAAACTTTCATAGCCATCTCTACTTTTGCTCAATAATATGCATAACAATCATTAAATAGTTATTTGAGCAATTATTTAAGTATCTGTCTTCTCTATTCCTGTATATCTACAATGAGGGTAGGCACCGCTTTTATTTTGTTCATCATTGTTACTACCTAACATAATGCTTAACATTTACTATGAACTCAATAAATGTATATTAAATAAATGAATAATAAAACGCATTATAGAAGAATAAGATTTACTGAATATATTCCATTTGTCAAAGGTAGCTTATAAACAGGAGAAGACAAGATGTAGTCACCTTGGAAGGGAGAATATGAAGCCAAAGCAAAAGTGTTGTTCACTTAAATTTTTAAAACAGGACCCATAAATAACACTTTTTTCTCTTATACCTTCCAGGTACTGA
Source organism: Theropithecus gelada (assembly GCF_003255815.1). Lineage (NCBI taxonomy): Eukaryota > Metazoa > Chordata > Mammalia > Primates > Cercopithecidae > Theropithecus > Theropithecus gelada. The sequence goes on from NC_037682.1 coordinate 82,125,723, forward strand.
CTTTGATTTTGCCTGTATCAGTTTCATGAACCAACATTATTCTTCTCTAGTCTTAGTCTCTTTCCAAATTTTTCTCCATGTCATGTCAGTCATAAATTTTGATCATTTTATTTCATTGTGATATCATTATATAATTTGCCTTTTAATCCCACTGGCACTGCTGTATTGCACAGCACAATTATCTTATCCTCAGTCTTCTGCAAAAGTCTCCCGATACATCTTTCTACCTCCAATTAATATGGCACTCTTAATGCCAGATTAATCTTTCTAAAGCAATTTTCTATTTATGTCCCTAACAGTTCAAAAGTTTTCATTTACTCTTTGTCATTCTATAAAATAAATCTAGGCAGTTTACTATAGCATTCATGGCCTTTATCTTCATTATTCTCTTCTGTTTTTTTTTCTTTTTTTTTTTTTTGAGTTCTGGGATACATGTCCAGAACGTCAGAACGTGCAAGTTTGTTACACGTGCCATGGTGGTTTGCTGCACCCATCAACCCGTCAACTACATTAGGTATTTCTCCTAATGCTATTCCTCCTCTAGCCTCCCATCCCCCAGAGACCCAGTGTGTGATGCCCCCCCCACCCTCTTGTCCATGTGTTCTCATTGTTCAACTCCCACTTACTAGTGACAACATGCTGTGCTTGGTGTTTGGTTTTCTGTTCTCTTGGTAGTTTGCTGAGAATATTGGTTTCCAGCTTGATCCATGTCCCTGCAAAGGACATGAACACATCTTTTTATGGCTGCATAGTATTCCATGGTGTATGTGTGCCACATTTTCTTTATCCAGTCTATTATTGATGGGCATTTGGGTTGATTCCAAGTCTTTGCTATTGTGAACAGTGCTGTAAAAAACATATATGTGCATGTGTCTTTATAGTAGAATGATTTATAGTCCTTTGGGTATATACCCAGTAATGGGATTGCTGGGTCAAATGGTATTTCTAGTTCTAAATCCTTGAAGAATTGCCACACTGTCTTCCACAATGGTTGAACTAATTTACACTCTCACCAACAGTGTAAAAGCATTCCTATTTCTCCACATCCTCTCCAGCATCTGTTGTTTCCTAACTTTTTAATGATTGCCATTCTGACTGCTGTGAGATGGTATCTCATTGTGGCTTTGATTTGCATTTCTCTAATGACCAGTGATGAGCTTTTTTTTTTCATATGTTGACTGCATAAATGTCTTTTGAGAAGTGTCTGTTCATAGCCTTTGCCCAGTTTTTGATGTTTTTTTTTTTTTTTCCTTGTAAATTTGTTTCAGTTCTTTGTACATTCTGGACATTAGCCCTTTGTCACATGGATAGATTGCAAAAATTTTTCCCCATTCTGTAGGTTGCCTGTTCACTCTGATGATAGTTTCTTTAGCTGTGCAGAAGCTCTTTAGTATAATTAGATCACATTTGTCAATTTTGGCTATTTTTGCCATTGCTTTTGGTGTTTTAGTCATGAAGTCTTTGACCATGCCTATGTCCTGAATGGTATTGCCGAGGTTTTCTTCTAGGGTTTTTATGGTTTTAGGTCTTATGTTTAAGTCTTTAATCCATCTTGAGTTAATTTTTGTATAAGGTGTAAAGAAAGGATCCACTTTCATCTTTCTGCATATGGCTAGCCAGTTTTCCCAACACCATTTATTAAATAGGGAATCCTTTCCCCATTGCTTGTTTTGTCAGGTTTGTCAAAGATCAGATGATTCTAGCTGTGTGGTGTTATTTCTGAGGCCTCTGTTTTGTTCCATTGGTCTATTTTCTGTTTTGGTACCAGTACCATGCTGTTTTGGTTACTGTAGCCTTGTAGTATAGTTTGCAGTCAGGTAGTGTGATGCCTCCAACTTGGTTCTTTTTGCTTAGGATTGTCTTGGCTATGCGGGGTCTTCTTTGGTTTCATATGAAATTTAAAGTAGTTTTTTCTAATTCTGTGAAGAAAGTCAGTGGGAGTTTGATGGGGATAACATTGAATCTGTAAATTACCTTGGGCAGTATGGCCATTTTCACAATATTAATTCTTCCTATCCATGAACATGGAATGTTTTTTCATTTGCTTGTGTTTTCTCTTATTTCCTTGAGCAGTGGTTTGTAGTTCTCCTAGAAGAGGTCCTTCACATCCCTTGTAAGTTGTATTCCTATTTTATCCTCTTTTTAGCAGTTGTGAATGGGGGTTAACTAATGATTTGACTCTCTGTCTGTTATTGGTGTATAGGAATGCTTGTGAATTTTGTACGTTGATTTTGTATCCTGAGACTTCGCTGAAGTTGCTTATAAGCTTAAGGAGATTTTGTGCTGAGAAGATGGGGTTTTCAGAATATACAATCATGTCATCTGCAAACGGAGACAATTTGACTTACTTCCTCTCTTCTTAATTGAATACCCTTTATTTCTTTCTCTTGCCTGATTGCCCTGGCCAGAACTCCCAATACTATGTTGAATAGGAGGGGTGAGAAAGGGCATGTTTGTCTTGTGCTGGTTTTCAAAGGGAATGCTTCCAGTTTTCACCCATTCGGTATGATACTGGCTATGGGTTTGTTATAAATACCTCTTATTATTTTGAGATACATTCCATCGATACCTAGTTTGAGCGTTTTTAGCATGAAGGGGTGTTGAATTTTATCAAAGGCTTTTTCTGCATCTGTTGAAATAATCATGTGCTTTTTTTCATTGGTTCCGTTTATGTGGTGGATTACATTTACTGATTTGCATATGTTGAATCAGCCTTACATTCTAGGGATGAAGCCTACTTGATCATGGTGGATAAGTTTTTTGATGTGCTTCTGGATTCGGTTTGCCAGTATTTTACTGAGGATTTTTGCATCGATGTTCATCATGGATGTTGGCCTGAAATTTTCTTTTTTTGTTGTGTGTCTGTCAGATTTTGGTATCAGGATAAGTCTGGCCTCATAAAATTAGTTAGGGAGGATTCCCTCTTGTTCTATTGTTGGGAATATTTTCAGAAGCAGTGGTACCAGCTCCTCTTTCTACCTCTGGTAGAATTTGGCTGTGAATCTGTCTAGTCCTGGATTTGTTTTTTTTTTGGTTAGTAGGCTATTAATTACTGCCTGAATTTCAAAACTTTTATTGGTCTATTCAGGGATTCTACTTCTTCCTGGTTTAGTCTTGGGAGGTAGTATGTGCCCAGGAATTTATCCATTACTTTTAGATTTTCTAGTTTATTTGTGTAGAGGTGTTTATAGTATTTTCTGATATAGTTTGTATTTCTGTGGGATTGGTGGTGATATCCCTTTATCTTTTATTGCATCTATTTGATTCTTTTTTCTTTATTAGTCTGGCTAGTGGTCTATCTATTTTGTTGATCTTGTTAAAAAAAAAAACAGCTCTTGGATTCATCAATTTTTTGAAGGGGTTTTCGTGTCTCTATCTCCTTCAGTTCTGCTCTGATCCTAATTATTTCTTGTCTTCTGCTAGCTTTTGAATTTGTTTGCTCTTGTTTCTCTAGTTCTTTTAATTGTGAAGTTAGAGTGTCAATTTTAGATCTTTCCTGCCTTCTCTTGTGGGCATTTAGTGCTATAAATTTCCCTCTATACACTTCTTTAAATTTGTCCCAGAGATTCTGGTATGTTGTGTTTTTGTTCCCATTGATTTCAAAGAACATATTTATTTCTGCCTTAATTTTGTTATTTACCCAGTAGTCATTCAGGAGCAGGTTGTTCAGTGTCAATGTAGTTGTGTAGTTTTGAGTGAGTTTCTTTTTTTTTTTCTTTTTTCTTTTTTTTTAAATTATACTTTAAGTTCTAGGGTACATGTGCATGACGTGCAGGTTTGTTACATATGTATACGTGTGCCATGTTGGCGTGCTGCACCCATCAACTTGTCAGCACCCATCAACTCGTCATTTACATCAGGTATAACTTCCAATGCAATCCCTCCCCTCTCCCCACTCCCCATAATAGGCCCCGGTGTGTGATGTTCCCCTTCCCAAGTCCAAGTGATCTCATTGTTCAATTCCCACCTATGAGTGAGAACATGCGGTGTTTGGTTTTCTGTTCTTGCCATAGTTTGCTGAGAATGATGGTTTCCAGCTGCATCCATGTCCCTACAAAGGACACAAACTCATCCTTTTTTATGGCTGCATAGTATTCCGTGGTGTATATGTGCCACATTTTCTTAATCCAGTCTGTCACTGATGGACATTTCGGTTGATTCCAAGTCTTTGCTATTGTGAATAGTGCCGCAATGAACATACGTGTGCATGTGTCTTTATAGCAGCATGATTTATAATCCTTTGAGTATATACCCAGTAATGGGATGGCTGGGTCATATGGTACTTCTAGTTCTAGATCCTTGAGGAATCACCATACTGTTTTCCATAATGGTTGAACTAGTTTACAGTCCCACCAACAGTATAAAACTGTTCCTATTTCTCCACATCCTCTCCAGCATCTGTTGTTTCCTGACTTTTTAATGATTGCCATTCTAACTGGTGTGAGATGGTATCTCATTGTGGTTTTGATTTGCATTTCTCTGATGGCCAGTGATGATGAGCATTTTTTTATGTGTCTGTTGGCTGTATGCATGTCTTCTTTTGAGAAGTGTCTGTTCATATCCTTTGCCCACTTTTTGATGGGGTTGTTTGTTTTATTCTTGTAAATTTGTTTGAGTTCTTTGTAGGTTCTGGATATTAGCCCTTTGTCAGATGAGTAGATTGCAAAAATTTTCTCCCATTCTGTAGGTTGCCTGTTCACTCTGCTGGTAGTTTCTTTAGCTGTGCAGAAGGTCTTTAGTATAATTAGATCCCATTTGTCAATTTTGGCTTTTGTTGCCATTGCTTTTGGTGTTTTAGATATGAAGTCCTTGCCCATGCCTATGTCCTGAATGGTATTACCTAGGTTTTCTTCTAGGGTTTTTATGGTATTAGGTCTAACATTTAAGTCTCTAATCCATCTTGAATTAATTTTTGTATAAGGAGTAAGGAAAGGATCCTGTTTCAGCTTTCTACTTATGGCTAGCCAATTTTCCCAGCACCATTTATTAAGTAGGGAATCCTTTCCACATTTCTTGTTTTTCTGAGGTTTATCAAAGATCAGATGGCTGTAGATGTGTGGTATTATTTCTGAGGAGTCTGTTCTGTTCCATTGGTCTATATCTCTGTTTTGGTACCAGTACCATGCTGTTTTGGTTACTGTAGCCTTGTAGTATAGTTTGAAGTCAGGTAGCGTGATGCCTCCAGCTTTGTTCTTTTGACTTAGGATTGTCTTGGCAATGTGGGCTCTTTTTGGGTTCCATATGAACTTTAAAGCAGTTTTTTCCAATTCTGTGAAGAAACTCATTGGTAGCTTGATGGGGATGGCATTGAATCTATAAATAACCTTGGGCAGTATGGCCATTTTCACGATATTGATTCTTCCTATCCATGAGCATGGTATGTTCTTCCATTTGTTTGTGTCCTCTTTGATTTCACTGAGCAGTGGTTTGTAGTTCTCCTTGAAGAGGTCCTTTACATCCCTTGTAAGTTGGATTCCTAGGTATTTGATTCTCTTTGAAGCAATTGTGAATGGAAGTTCATTCATGATTTGGCTCTCTGTTTGTCTGTTACTGGTGTATAAGAATGCTTGTGATTTTTGCACATTGATTTTGTATCCTGAGACTTTGCTGAAGTTGCTTATCAGCTTAAGGAGATTTTTGGGCTGAGACAATAGGGTTTTCTAAATATCCAATCATGTCATCTGCAAACAGGGACAATTTGACTTCTTCTTTTCCTAACTGAATACTCTTGATTTCTTTCTCTTGCCTGATTGCTTTAGCCAGAACTTCCAACACTATGTTGAACAGGAGTGGTGAGAGAGGGCATCCCTGTCTTGTGCCAGTTTTCAAAGGGAATTTTTCCAGTTTTTGCCCATTCAGTATGATATTGGCTGTGGGTTTGTCATAAATAGCTCTTATTATTTTGAGATACATTCCATCAATACCGAATTTATCGAGCGTTTTTAGCATGAAGGGCTGTTGAATTTTGTCAAAGGCCTTTTCTGCATCTATTGAGATAATCATGTGGTTTTTGTCTTTGGTTCTGTTTATATGCTAGATTATGTTTATTGACTTGCGTATGTTGAACCAGCCTTGCATCCCAGGGATGAATCCTACTTGATCATGGTGGATAAGCTTTTTGATGTGCTGCTGGATTCAGTTTGCCAATATTTTATTAAGGATTTTTGCATCCATGTTCATCAGTGATATTGGTCTAAAATTCTCTTTTTTTATTGTGTCTCTGCCAGGCTTTGGTATCAGGATGATGTTGGCCTCATAAAATGAGTTAGGGAGGATTCCCTCTTTTTCTATTGATTGGAATAGTTTCAGAAGGAATGGTACCAGCTCCTCCTTGTACCTCTGGTAGAATTCAGCTGTGAATCCATCTGGTCCTGGACTTTTTTTGGTTGGTAGGCTATTAATTATTGCCTCAATTTCAGAGCCTGCTATTGGTCTATTCAGGAATTCAGCTTCTTTCTGGTTTAGTCTTGGGAGAGTATAAGTGTCCAGGAAATTATCCATTTCTTCTAGATTTTCTAGTTTATTTGCATAGAGGTGTTTATAGTAATCTCTGATGGTAGTTTGTATTTCTGTGGGGTCGGTGGTGATATCCCCTTTATCATTTTTTATTGCGTCTATTTGATTCTTCTCTCTTCTTTATTAGTCTTGCTAGCGGCCTATCAATTTTGTTGATGTTTTCAAAAAACCAACTCCTGGATTCATTGATTTTTTGGAGGGTTTTTTGTGTCTCTATCTCCTTCAGTTCTGCGCTGATTTTGGTTATTTCTTGCCTTCTGCTAGCTTTTGAATGTGTTTGTTCTTGCTTCTCTAGTTCTTTTAATTGTGATGTTAGAGTGTCAATTTTAGATCTTTCCAGCTTTCTCTTGTGTGCATTTTGTGCTATAAATTTCCCTCTACACAGGGCTTTAAATGTGTCCCAGAGATTCTGGTATGTTGTATCTTTGTTCTCATTGGTTTCAAAGAACATCTTTATTTCTGCCTTCATTTCGTGATGTACCCAGTAGTCATTCAGGAGCAGGTTATTCAGTTTCCATGTAGTTGAGCGGTTTTGATTGAGTTTCTTAGTCCTGAGTTCTAGTTTGATTGCACTGTGGTCTGAGAGACAGTTTGTTATAATTTCTGTTCTTGTACATTTGCTGAGGAGTACTTTACTTCCAACTATGTGGTCAGTTTTGGAATAAGTGTGATGTGGTGCTGAGTGGAATGTATATTCTGTTGATTTGGGGTGGAGAGTTCTGTAGATGTCTATTAGGTCTGCTTGGTGCAGAGATGAGTTCAATTCCTGGATATCCTTGTTAACTTTCTGTCTCGTTGATCTGTCTAATGTTGACAGTGGGGTGTTGAAGTCTCCCATTATTATTGTATGGGAGTCTAAGTCTCTTTGTAAGTCTCTAAGGACTTGCTTTATGAATCTGGGTGCTCCTGTATTGGGCGCATATATATTTAGGATAGTTAGCTCTTCCTGTTGAATTGATCCCTTTACCATTATGTAATGGCCTTCTTTGTCTCTTTTGATCTTTGATGGTTTAAAGTCTGTTTTATCAGAGACTAGGATTGCAACCCCTGCTTTTTTTTGTTCTCCATTTGCTTGGTAGATCTTCCTCCATCCCTTTATTTTGAGCCTATGTGTGTCTCTGCATGTGAGATGGGTCTCCTGAACACCGTAAACTGATGGGTCTTGACTCTATTCAGTTTGCCAGTCTGTGTCTTTTAATTGGACCATTTAGTCCATTTACATTTAAGGTTAATATTGTTATATGTGAACTTATTCCTGTCATTATGATATTAACTGGTTATTTTGCTCGTTAGTTGATGCAGTTTCTTCCTAGCCTAAATGGTCTTTACATTTTGGCATGTTTTTGCAATGGCTGGTACTGGTTGTTCCTTTCCATGTTGAGTGCTTCCTTCAGGGTCTCTTGTAAGGCAGCCCTGGTGGTGACAAAATCTCTAAGCATTTGCTTATCTGTAAAGGATTTTATTTCTCCTTCACTTATGAAACTTAGTTTGGCTGGATATGAAATTCTGGGTTTAAAATTCTTTTCTTTAAGAATGTTGAATATTGGCCCCCACTCTCTTCTGGCTTGTAGAGTTTCTGCCGAGAGATCTGCTGTTAGTCTGATGGGCTTCCTTTTGTGGGTAACCCGACCTTTCTCTCTGGCTGCCCTTAAGATTTTTTCCTTCATTTCAACTTTGGTGAATCTGGCAATTATGTGTCTTGGAGTTGCTCTTCTCGAGGAGTATCTTTATGGCGTTCTCTGTATTTCCTGAATTTGAATGTTGGCCTTCCCTACTAGGTTGGGGAAGTTCTCCTGGATGATATCCTGAAGAGTGTTTTCCAACTTGGTTCCATTTTCCCCCTCACTTTCAGGTACCCCAATCAGACGTAGATTTGGTCTTTTTACATAATCCCATACTTCTTGTAGGCTTTGTTCATTTCTTTTTCTTCTTTTTTCTTTAGGTTTCTCTTCTTTTTTCTTTAGGTTTCTCTTCTCGCTTCATTTCATTCATTTGATCCTCAATCGCTGATACTCTTTCTTCCAGTTGATCGAGTCAGTTACTGAAGCTTGTGCATTTGTCACGTATTTCTCGTGTCATGGTTTTCATCTCTGTCCATTCGTTTATGGCCTTCTCTGCATTAATCTAGTTATCAATTCTTCCACTTTTTTTTTCCAAGATTTTTAGTTTCTTTGCTCTGGGTATGTAATTCCTCCTTTAGCTCTGAGAAGTTTGATGGACTGGAGCCTTCTTCTCTCATCTCGTCAAAGTCATTCTCCGTCCAGCTTTGATCCGTTGCTGGCGATGAGCTGCACTCCTTTGCCGGAGGAGATGCGCTCTTATTTTTTGAATTTCCAGCTTTCTTGCCCTGCTTTTTCCCCATCTTTGTGGTTTTATCTGCCTCTGGTCTTTGATGATGGTGACATACTGATGGGGTTTTGGTGTAGGTGTCCTTCCTGTTTGATAGTTTTCCTTCTACCAGTCAGGACCCTCAGCTGTATGTCTGTTGGAGATTGCTTGAGGTCCACTCCAGACCCTGTTTGCCTGGGTATCAGCAGCAGAGGCTGCAGAAGATAGAATATTGCTGAACAGCGAGTGTACCCGTCTGATTCTTACTTTGGAAGCTTCCTCTCAGGGGTGTACTCCACCCTGTGAGGTGTGGGGTGTCAGACTGCCCCTAGTGGGTAATGTCTCCCAGTTAGGCTACTCAGGGGTCAGGGACCCACTTGAGCAGGCAGTCTGTCCCTTCTTAGATCTCAACCTCCGTGTTGGGAGATCCACTGCTCACTTCAAAGCTGTCAGACAGAGTTGTTTGCGTCTGCAGAGGTTTCAGCTGCTTTTTGTTGTTGTTGTTGCTTAGCTGTGCCCTGTCCCCAGAGGTGAAGTCTACAGAGACAAGCAGGACTCCTTGAGCTGCTGTGAGCTCCACCCAGTTCGAGCTTCCCAGCGGCTTTGTTTATCTACTTAAGCCTCAGCAATGGCGGGCACCCCTCCCTCAGCCTCGCTGCTGCCTTGCCAGGAGATCACAGACTGCTGTGCTAGCAATGAGGGAGGCTCCGTGGGCGTGGGACCCTCCCGGCCAGGTGTGGGATATAGTCTCCTGGTGTGCCCGTTTGCTAAGATCCTTGGTAGAGCGCAGTATTTGGGTGGGAGTTACCCGATTTTCCAGGTGTTGTGTGTCTCAGTTCCCCTGGCTAGGAAAAGGGATTCCCTTCCCCTTTGTGCTTCCCAGGTGAGGTGATGTCTCGCCCTGCTTCAGCTCTCGCTGGTCGGGCTGCAGCAGCTGACCAGCTCTGATTATCAGGCACTCCCTAGTGAGATAAACCCAGTACCTCAGTTGAAAATGCAGAAATCTCCTGTCTTCTGTGTCGCTTGCGCTGGGAGTTGGAGACTGGAGCTGTTCCTATTCGGCCATCTTCCTCCGCCCCCTGAGATCAATTCCTTGAGTGAGTTTTTTAATCCTGAGTTCTAATTTGATTGCACTGTCATCTGAGAGACTGTTTGTTATGATTTCCATTCTTCTACATTTGCTGAGGAATGTTTTACTTCCAATTATGCTGCCAATTTTAGAATAAGTGCAATGAGGTGCTCAGAAGAAGGTATATTCTCTCGATTTGCGGTGGAGAGTTCTGTGGATGTGTATTAGGTCTGCTTGGTCCAGAGCTGAGTTCAAGTCCTGGGTATCCTTGTTAATTTTCTGTCTCATTGATCTGTCTGACACCGACAGTGGGGTGTTAAAGTCACACACTATTATTGTGTGGAAGTCTAAGTCTGTTTGTAGGTCTCTAATAACTTTATGAATCTGGGTGATCCTGTATTGGATGCATATGTATTTAGGATAGATAGCTATTCTTGATACATTGATACCTTTGCCATTATGTAATGCCCTTCTTCATCTCTTTTGTTCATTGTTGGTTTAAAGTCTGTTTTATCAGAGACTAGGATTGCAACCACTATTTTTTTGTTTGTTTGCTTTCAATTTGCTTGATAAATGTTCCTCCATCCCTTTATTTTGAGCATATGTGTGTCTTTGCACGTGAGATGGGTCTCCTGAATTCGGCACTCTGATGGGTCTTGACTCTTTATCCAATTTACTAGTCTGTGTCTTTTAATCGAGGCATTTAGTCCATTTACATTTAAGGTTAATAATGTTATATGTGAATTTGATCCTGTCATTATGATGCTGGCTGGTTGTTTTGCCTGTTAGTTGATACAGTTTCCTCATAGCATCAGTGGTCTTTACAATTTGGTATGTTTTTGCAGTGGCTGGTACTGGTTGTTCCTTTCCATGTTTAGTGCTTCCTTCAGGAGCTCTTCTAAGGCAGGCCTGGTGGTAACAAAATCTCTCAGCATTTTCTTCTCTGTAAAAGACTTTATTTTGCTTATGAAGCTTAGTTTGGCTGGATATGGAATTCTGGGTTGAAATTTCTTTTCTTTAAGAATGTTAAATAGTGGCTCCCATTCTCTTCTGTCTTGTAGTGTTTCTGCCAAGAGATCCGCTGTTAGCCCGATGGACTTCCCTTTGTGGGTAACACAACCTTTCTCTCTGGCTGCCTTAACATTTTTTCCTTCATTTCAACCTTGGTGAATCTGATCATTATGTGTCTTGGGGTTGCTTTTCTCAAGGAGTATCTTTGTGGTGTTCTCTGTATTTCCTGAATTTGAATGTTGGCCTGCCTTGCTAGGGTTGGGGTGTTTCTCCTGGATAAAGTGCTGAAGAGTGTTTTTCTACTTGATTCCTTTCTCCCTGTCACTTTCAGGTACACCAATCAAACATTTGGTCTGTTCACATAGTCCCGTGTTGCTTGGAGGCTTCGTTCATTTCTTTTCACTCTTTTTTCTCTAATCTTGTCTTCTCGCTTTATTTCATTGAGTTGATCTTCAATCTGTGATATCCTTTCTTCTGCTTAATTGATTCAGCTATTGATACTTGTGTATGCTTCATGAAGTTTTCGTGCTGTGTTTTTCAGGTCCATCAGGTCAATTACGTTCTTCTCTGAACTGGCTATTCTAGTTACCAATTCATCTAGGTTTTTTTTCAAAGTTCTTAGCTTCCTTGCATTGGGTTAGAACATGCTCCTTTAGCTTGACGGACTTTGTTATTACCCACCTTCTGAAGCCCACTTCTGTCAATTTGTCAAAATCCTTCTCTGTCCAGTTTTGTTCCCTTGCTGGCAAGGAGTTGTGATCCTTTGGAGAAGAGGTGTTCTGGATTTTGGAATTTTCAGCCTTTTTGTGCTGGTTTCTCCCCATCTTCATGGATTTATCTAACTTTGGTCTTTGATATTGGTGATGTTCGGATGGGGTTTTGGTGTGGACGTCCTTTTTGTTGATGTTGATACTATTCCTTTTTGTTTGTTAGTTTTCCTTCTAACAGTCAGGCTCTTCTGTTGCAGGTCTGCTGGAGTTTGCTGGAGGTCCACTCCAGACCCTGTTTGCCTGGGTATCATCAGTGGAGGCTGCAGAACAGCAAATATTGCTGCCTGTTTCTTCCTCTGGAAGCTTTGTCCCAGAGAGCCACCTACCAGATGCCAGCCAGCTCTCCTGTATGAGGTGTCTGTCTGCTCCTACTGGAAGTTGTCTCCCAGTCAGTTTACGTGACGTTCAGGGACCCACTTGAGGAGGCATTCTGTCCCTTAGCAGAGCTCAAACGCTGTGCTGGGACATCTGCTGCTCTCTTCGGAGCCATCAGCCAGGGATGTTTAAGTCTGCTGAAGCGGTGCCCACAGCCACCCCTTCCCCCAGGTGCTCTGTCCCAGGGAGATGGGGGTTTTATCCATAAGTCCCTGACTGGGGCTGCTGCCTTTTTTTCAGAGATGCCCTTCCCAGAAAGGAGGAATCTAGAGAGGCAGTCTGGTCACAGAGGCCTTGCTGAGATTCAGTGGGCTCCGCCCAGTTCACACTTCCAGGTGCGTTTGTTTACACTGTGAGGGTAAAACCTCCTACTCAAGCCTCAGCAATGGTGGACACTCCTTCCCCTACCAAGCTTGAGCATCCCAGGTTGACCTCAGACTGCTGTGCTAGCAGCAGGAATTTCAGGAACTTAGCTTGCTGGTCTCCATGGGGGTGGGGCTTGCTGAGCCAGACCACTTGGCTCCCTGGCTTCAGCCCCCTTTCCAGGGGAGTGAACGGTTCTGTCTTGCTGGCGTTCCAGGTGCCACTGGGGTATGAAAGAAAAAACAAAACAAAGCAAAACAAAAAACTCCTGCAGCTAGCTCAGTGCCTGCCCAAACTGCCGCCCAGCTTTGTGCTTGAAACCCAGGACCCTGGTGGCATAGGCACCGGAGGGAATCTCCTGGTCTGCAGATTGTAAAGACCATGGGAAAAGCATAATATCTGGGCCAGAGTACACCATTCCTCCTGGTACAGTGTCTTACAGTTTCTCTTGGCTGAGGAAGGGAGATCCCCTGGCCCTTGTGCTTCACGTGTGAGGTGACTCCCCACCCTGCTTCGGCTTGCCCTCTGTGGGCTGCATCCACTCTCCAACGAGTCCCAATGAGATGAATCAAGTATCTCAGTTGGAAATGCAGAAATCACCTGCCTTCTGTGTCCATCTTGGTGGGAGCTGAAGACCGGAGCTGTTCCTATTCACCCATCTTGCCGGTCCAATCTCTTCTGTTTATCTTTTTTTTTTTTTTTTTTTTTGCAGTTGCAAGATTTAATAAAGTGAAAACAGAGCTTCCATACAAAGGGAGGGGACCCAAAGAGGGTAGCCCGTTGCTGGCTCGAATGCCTGGGTTTATATCCTGATCATTGCCCCTCCTGCTGTGCTCTCAGGCGATAGATGACTGGCTATTTCTTTATCGCCTGTGAATGCTCTGTGTCAGTGAAACCAATGCATATATATCCACCTTCACACTTTCACTAATTCCTTTCTTGCTACTTGGAATATCTTCTTTTATTACTCTTTGTGTTTTTTACTTTCATATGTATTTTCTGACTGCTTCCTTTCTCTGAATTTTTTTCTCATCTACATTCTGGGCTAATCACTTGATATTATATGTTATTTCTATCATTTATACAACTTATAATGTGTACAAGTTGAACCCCAAACTTAATTGCTAATAATATGAAAACTTTATTGTAGTTCTAGCATCTAGGAGAGTATCTAGCAAATTAATTGTAATTTTTTATAACTGACTATAGGACCTGCATTTTGAATAGTATGTAATAATAAATGTAACTCAAAAAATTGATGATGATGGATAATATTTTGAGGACAGAAGTTGGGCAAAATAAACAGAAAATTTTGAGGAAAGCTAAGCATGTAGCATATCTTTAAGGATGAGGATAACTGAATTCACTTGAGATTCCTAATGGTTGATTAGGATACCTAGCAGTATATCGGGTTTAGCCGAATTGTTCCCTGATGCACATGAAGATGAGGGAAGAACATTTCAATGGATAGAATGGCATGACCAAAGGTTCAGAGGGTGGAAATATATGTGTACAGAAGATTTACTAATTTAATAATAGAGGAAGTTGCTCACACCATGTGGGGAACATTAGATGACTATTTCTTTAGTAGGGAAAAAGTAAAACTGTGCTTATATTAAAAAAAAAACAAACTTTGTAAGAGCTGTTTTAAAAGATTTTTTCCGGCTGAGTGCGGTGGCTCAAGCCTGTAATCCCAGCACTTTGGGAGGTCGAGGTGGATGGATCACCTAAGGTCAGGAGCTCAAGACATGCCTGACCAATATGGTGAAACCCTGTCTCTACTAAAAATGCAAAAATTAGCCAGCCATGGTGGCGCACACTTGTAATTTCAGCTACTCAGGAGGCTGAGGCAGGAGAATCGCTTGAACCCAGGAGGCGGAGGTTGCAGTGAGCCAAGATCGCACCACTGCACCCTAGCTTGGGCAACAGCAAGACTCCATCGTAAAAAAAAAAAAAAAAAAAAAAAGAATTTTTCTTTCAGTACCAACCTTCCTTTTTGAGAAGGTTTAAAAAATTGATCAACAGAAGAACAGAATTAGTGTTTGAAGGTATTTAGCAAAACAATTAAATAAACTATACAAACTGAAGAACAACAGGAACCAACTCTTCACATCTTACATGTGAGATTGTGTCTCATTTGCCTGAATAGATGAATAAACTATTTCTTGATTCATTTGTATCATAAATATTGTCACTTTATGCATCTAACTCAAAAAATACTCTTATAATTTGACATTTTTTTTCTTTCATGGGATGTTGGTATCTGATCCACGTTGAACTAGAGATTTAAAGAAGTGAAAATCTATGAAATTCAATACTTATAATAACAAATTCTTAAATTTTGGAATGAAAAGAGTCTGTGGAATAAAAAATTGTGAAAGTAGGTTATATTCTTTTTAACAGAAGTCCAGCACACAAAACAATACAAACTGGTTTCTTAATAATAAACTAATATCTTACTCAACTTTTAGAGGAAATTTGATAGTCTCCATTTCTTGGCTCCTGTAATATACTTTATTACATATCCTTTATATGTTATGTTAATGTGAGATGCTTGAGTATTAAGCTACACACTAAATAACTTGGCTGTGTTTTGTAATTGCTTTCTCAGTTTTTTGTTTTTATTTTGATTTGCTTTGATTTTGACTCCACTTACTTAAAATCACTCATAGACTTTTGTTGCAGAACCTATTAAGCAAAGAATGAGTGAATTATAGAAGGTAGGCAAGTAGGTTATTTTTGTATTTTAAGTGTGAGCTTGGAGGATTCCAAGGCATTCAAATATTTATACTGGCTGCTTTTCCATAGGCATAAAGTAGCTAAGATAGTTACCAATAAAAGCATTCACATCTTAATATCACTCCACTTTCGTTTGTGGTTACCAATGAAACTATAATTTAACTATTTTTATCAGTATCCTCTCTAATTTCTCATACTGTGGTCATAATCAAGGTTAAAACTGAAGAGGACAAAGCAGAGGAGCAAGGTACACGGACCCGTAACAGTCTTTTTTGCAAAGTCAGCATGTTTTCCTTAGTGACCTTGTGACCCTTCTAATTTTTTCGGATTGGAACACAAAATAGTATTGTTATAACATCATTTATGTCTGTATGGCACTATCATTGTATATTTGAAGATTTATGAAATCAAGTCATCACATCCAAGCAGCTGGAATGGTGACAAATAATAGGTCATTGGGACAATCTAAGACTTCCGTGGCAAACAAATTAAGTCTTCTGTTGTCATCTGCCTCTAAGTGTAAGGATGCTGGAAGGCAGGAAAAGGGCATAATTTCACCTTTTGTCATAAACACTCAGTGCTAGCTGAGTAACATATTTTCTTCGAGTTGATTTTAGCAACTCTGGAAAGCACTGGAGATGTACTTTATATTTTTTGTAGCCTAGTTGATAGTACTATGGTCTGAAAGGTTGAATGCATTGAATGCCCATCTAAAAGGAACTAATGGTCCTAGAAAGATGGATCACCGTTTCTGGCTGAAATTACATTTTAATAGAATTTCAACAAAAACAATATACATTTTAATAAGTTTCACAAAATGGCAACATTTTCAAAATGCAAAAGCAATAGCAAGAATGATGATAGTATTTAACTCAGCATATGTAACATGGAAGTTCTGGAATACTGTGACAAGGTACAGAATGTACAAGTGGTTCATGTCTTTACTATTATAGTAATAATGGAGGTGTTTTTAAAATTTTTTTATTATACTTTAAGTTCTAGGGTACATGTGCACAACGTGCAGGTTTGTTACATATGTATATATGTGCCATGTTGGTGTGCTGCACCATTAACTCATCATTTACATTAGGTATTTCTCCTAATGCTATCCCTCCTCCGTCCTCCTACCTCATGACAGGCCCCAGTGTGAGATGTTCCCCTTCCTGTGTCCAAGTGTTCTCATTGTTCAATTCCCAACTATGATTGAGAACATGTGGTGTTTGGTTTTCTGTTCTTGTGACAGTTTGCTGAGAATGATGGTTTCCAGCTGCATCCATGGCCCTACAAAGGACATGAGCTCATCCTTTTTTATGGTTGCATAGTATTCCATGGTGTATATGTGCCACATTTTCTTAATCCAGTCTATCTTTGTTGGACTTTGGGTTGGTTCCAAGTCTTTGCTATTGTGAATAGTGCCGCAATAAGCATACGTGTGCATGTGTCTTTATAGCAGCATGACTTATAATCCTTTACGTATATACCCAGTAATGGGATGGCTGGATCAAATGGTATTTCTAGTTCTAGATCCTTGAGGAATTGCCACACTGTCTTCCACAATGGTTGAACTAGTTTACAATCCCACCAACAGTGTAAAAGTGTTCCTATTTCTCCACATCCTCTCCAGCACCTGTTGTTTCCTGACTTTTTAATGATTGCCATTCTAACTGGTGTGAGATGGTATCTCATTGTGGTTTTGATTTGCATTTCTCTGATGGCCAGTAATGATGAGCATTTTTTCATGTGTCTGTTGGCTGCATAAATGTCTTCTTTTGAGAAGTGTCTGTTCATATCCTTTGCCCACTTTTTGATGGGGTTGTTTTATTCTTGTAAATTTGTTTGAGTTCTTTGTAGGTTCTGGATATTAGCCCTTTGTCAGATGAGTAGATTGCAAAAATTTCCTCCCATTTGATTTATAGTTACAGTCTTGGAAACATGGGATCTATACTATAAAAAAAGTTATTCTATTTCTGGGGTGATAGTGGTAGGGAAGAAGGTAGGAAACAGACCATGAGGTAGGAGAGAGATGAATTGCATATGTATTATCATGGAACACAGATTTGTGTTCTGAGAGTAATGCTTGATATATTATATTCCCTCTGTGTTATCCCCCTTATCTCTACATATGTCTAGATTTGGAGTTGGCAAGTATTTTTTAGGAAGGAACAGTTAGTAAACCTTTTAGGCTTTCTGGGCCAAATCGTCTCTGTTTTGATTTTTTAACTCTGCCACTGTAGCCATAGAAAATATGTAATCAAATGCATATGGCTGTCTGTCAGCATGACTTTACTTTCAAAAGCAGGCTTGATTTGACCTGTAGGCTGTTGTTTGCTGCCCTATTGTCTGGATTCCAAACAAGATCTTACCAAGTTAGATTTTGCCTGGACCATAACATTAACTTCCTTCCTATCTATGAAAAATATCTTTGTATCTTCATTAATATATTTGAGAATTTTTATGTAATATCTAATGAATACCATAATCAATCATGTCTTGCAGATACAGTGACAAAAAAAGATGACTTTTCCTCTAGAAGTTTTTGTCTATGACACAGAAGATAAAGAAGCAAATAAATAAGATAATGATAAATCATTTAAAGTGTATAAAGGAATTAAATACCATGATGTAAAAGGGGGTGACAGAGACAGGAGCACAACTTTCAATAGGGTGGTCAAGGAATGATTTCTGAAGAAAATGACATTTAAGCTGAAACCTGAATGATGAAAAATAAGTGAGCCATATCATGAACCAGGAGAAGAACACTTTAGGAAAGGGTTCTGTTTCTCTGAGAACCCTAATTGGTACATTATTCTCTTAACCAAATTTTAAGTGCATAACCATTGTTAACTATAGGCACGATGTTGTACAGCAGATTTCTGAAACTTATTAATTTTCCCTAAATGAAACCCTATGCTTGTTGATGTAACTCCCCATTTCCCTTTCTCCCAGCCTCTGGAAACCACCATTCCACTCTTTTACTGGACAAATGTGATGATTTTAGGTACTCATATAATTGGAATGATCCAGCATTTGTTCTTCTGAGACTGATTTATTTAACTTAGCATAATGCCCTTGAGGTTTATCCATGTTATTGCATATTGCAAAATTTTCTTCTTTTTAAAGGCTGAATAATATCCATTACATGTATATACCACATTTTCTTTGTCTTTTCATCTGTTAAGGGGTATTAGGTTGTTTCCACATCTTGCCTGTTGTGAATAGTGCTGCAGTGAACATGGGAGTATAAATATATATATATGAGATCTTGATTTCAATTCTTTTGGATAAATACCTAGAAGTGAGTTTGCAGATCATATGGTGACTCTATTTTTAATTTTTGAGAAAACTCCATACTGGTTTCCATAATGGCTGCACGAGTTTGTGTTCCCATCAACAGTTTGCAAGGGTTCTGATTTCTCCAGATCCTCACCAACACTTCTGTTTTATTTTGATAATAGACATTCTGACATGTATGAGATGATACCCCATTGTGGTTTATATTTGCATTTCTCTGATGATTAGTGACATTGAGCATCTTTTCATATAGCTGTTGGCCATTCGTATGTCTTTTTGGAAGAAATTTTTATTCAAGTCTTAAGCCCATTTTAAAATCAAGTTATTAGTCTTCCTTCTATTGAGTTGCAGAAATTACTTACACATTTCAGATATTAACCCCTCATCAGATACATAGGTTGCAAATATTTTCTCCCATTTTATAGACTGCCTTTTCATTCTGTTAAATGTTTCCTTTGATGTGCAGAAGATATTTGTTCAACATAGTTCCATTTGTCTATTTTTGCCTGTGCTTTTGGTGTCATGTCCATGAAATTATTGCCAAGATTGATGTTATGAAGGTTTCCCCTATATTATCATCTAAGAATTTTACAGTTTCAGATCTTATGTGTGGCTTTTTAAACCATTGTGAATTGCTTTTGTGTATGGTAAAAGATATTGTTTAAATTTCATTCTTTTATATGTGAATATCCAGTTTTCCCAATATCATTTGTTGAAGAGACTACCTTTTCCCCATTGTGTATGCTTGGCACTACTGTTGAAGACTGTATTTTTAAGGATTTATTGTCGAGTTCTGGACTCTCTTCCATTTGCCTTAGATAGCTGTCTTTATGCCAGCACCATACTGTTTTACTTACTGTAGCATTGTAACACATTTTGAGATCATTAAGTGTGATGCCTCCAGCCTTGCCCTTCTTTCTCAAGATTGATTTACTATTTCGGGTCTTTTGTGTTTCCTTATGAAATTTAGAGGTTTTTTTCCATTTCTGTAAAAATACTATTGGGATTTTTGATGGCAATTACATTGAATCTGTAGATTACTTTGGATTGTATGAACTTTTTAACAATATTCTTCCAATCTATGAACACAAAATATCTTTTCATTTGTGTCTTCTTTAATGTTGTTAATCAATGTTTTGTAGCTTTCAGTGTATAAGTCTTTCATCACCTTAAGTTTATTCCTAAGTATTTTATTCTTTTTGATGCTATTGTAAATGGAATTGCTTTCTGAATTTTCTTTTCAGATAATTTATTTTTACTCTATAGATATATAATGTTTTATAAAAATGGTTTTTTAAAAAAATAATAGAGATGGGGTCTCTATATATTTCCCAGGCTAGACTTAAACTCCTGGGCTCAAGCCATCCTTGCCACTCAGCCTCCTGAGTAGCTGGGACTACGGTATATGTTGATTTTGTATCCTTTAGCTTTACTAAATTTGTTTATTAGTTCTAACAGTTTTTTGGTAGAGTCTTTAGGGTTTTCTAGGTGTGAGATTATATCATATGCATATGGGGACCATTTTGCTGCTGCTTCTCTGATTTGGATGCCTTTTATCTCTTTTTCTTGCCCAATTGCAGGAAAGTCTACCTAAGACATCTAGTACTATGTTGAATAGAAGTAACAAGAGTGGGAATTCTTGCTTTGTTCCTGATTATAGAGCTTAAAACAACTTTCAGATTTGTTGCTGTTGTGATGATAGCTGTGGACTCTTCATATATGGCCATTAGTATGTTGAAATAATTTTCTTTTATTTCTAGTTTGTTGAGAGTTTTTATCATGAAAAGGTACTGAATTTTGAAAAATGCTTTTTCTGTATCTGTTGAAATGATCATATGATTTTTATTTTTTATTCTGTTAATACAAAATATCGCATTACTTGATTTTCATATGTTGAACCATCCATGTATCTCAGGGACAACTCCTTCATGCTCATGGTATATGACCCTTTTAATATACATTTGTTAGTATTTTAAAATAATTTTCTTCTCTATATTGACTAGAGATATTTGCCTGTAGTTTTCCTTTTTGGGGGTGTTTTTGTCTAGCTTTGGTATCAAGGAAATGCTGGCTTCATAAAATGAGTTCGGAAGTGTTTCCCCCTCTTCAAGTTTTTGGAAGACAGGCCATAGTGACTGCCAACCCAAACCTCCATCTCTGTTCTCACTCTCCCCCACCAACAGCTACATTTTGCCAGGTCAGTGCTCTGAGACCAGCAAAACAGAAGCCAGTTCACTGTGAAGTCTTTGGATGGCAAAACAGAAGCCAGTCCACTGTGAAGTTGGGATGCTGGATGCATGGACTAACTCTTCTCCTCCACAGGGAGTAGCAGGGAGCTGGAATTTTCCCTCTGCTCATGCCGTTCTGAACTGAGGGGCAAAGCTATGGTAACTATGCCCCACACTGCTGTTTTTGTTCTCACCCAGTTGACTAGATTATGCTGGTCCCATCAGTGCTCCAAGATTGGCAAGACAGAACCCAGTCCTCTGGGATGCCTCTATGGAAAAGTTGGGGGACTTATATGTGAACCAATTCTTTTCCTTACCTGAGAGATGTTAGGATGTGGGGGAGGGGGAAGATGGTCTCTTTCCAATCAATCTTATGGCCCTATGTCAGGTGTGGGAATTCTGGTGAGAGGGTGTTCTGAATCTTCCTGCTAGCTTCCATGAGTCTGGTTTTTTGTTTGCCCAGGGTACAAGATCCTTTCAATTAGTTTCTCACAAAGGGTATCTGTCTGTGAGTTGTTGCTGAGTTGTTGTGTTCATAGGGGAAAAGATAATCCAGAGCTTTCTAGTTTGTCATCTTGCTGATATTACTCTGTATGTATATTTTTAAAATATTATTCTGGCTGCTGGATAATGAATGGAAAGAGAGAAGCAATAATGTAAGTAAGTAGATTACAAGTTTCTTCAATGGCTCAGATGAGAGATACTGAGAATGGTTATAGTGTAGACAGAGACAAGAAGTTGGATTTGATATGAATATTGGAAATAGAAAAATAGGAATTGCTAATGTATTGGATATGGCAGTCAGGGGAAGAGAAGAGTCAAAGATAACTCCTAGATTTTTAATTGAGTATCTGAGTGACTTGTAGTGATATGTATTGAGATTAAGAGGAGCAAGAGAGAAATGGATGGGGATGTAATGAATCAAGAGTTCTGCTTTGTGTAAGTTGAGTTTAGAATGCCAATGAGAATTTAAGGGGAAATATAAGAAATTGGATAAGTGTTTGTAGTTCAGGGAAAAGTTCTGAGCTACAATTTTAATTTTCGGTGGTATCAGCACATAATGGTGTTTAAAACTCTGGACCAGGCACCTCTTTCTGTATTTACCCCTCCAATATAAACAAATAAAAATACATATGAAACAATGGCTTACAGAAATTGGATGACTAACTCCTGAGAGGAGGAAAACAAATATGGTGAATTCTAGAATTGATATGGCTTACTATCTTAAGATAATTTTCAGGATACAGTGGAGGGAAGAGAAATACAAACAGAGCCTGGCAGTTTCCCTGAGTCAAGGAGGCTAAGTTGAGAATGCAGAGAGAAATTCATTGAGCAGCACACTAAAGAGAAGTGAGGTGATGAGAAAGAGCTCTAGAAATAAGCAAAGGTTTTCTTGTTGAGTCTTTAGCTGAATACATGTTAGTGCTTTTATGTGAGAGAACTACCTGAGGCTGGAGAAACAGGCACAAATTCTTTGATATTTCTTTCTCCAGGAGGTAGAGCTTACAGTGGATAAACCTGGCAGATATTGTCTTAATCAAGTGATTAAAGTTAACATCATCAGTACTAGGATATGTTGATATCATGTACCTCCTGATATGATGAGAAGGGCACTTATTCTTTGTGGCATTATTCCCAGAATTCTATAACACAGTGTAATCATGATAAGACATCAGACAAACTTACAATGGGGACCATTTTACAAAATTCATGATCTGTATTCTTCAGAAGTGTCAAAGTCATGAAAGACAAGGAAAAACTGAGGAGCTGTCACAGATGGGAGGAGATTAAAGAGACATAACTAAATTCACTGTGGTACAGGCATACTTTGAAGATATTGTGGGTTTGGTTCTAGACCACTGCAATAAAGCAAATTTCACAATAAAGTGAGTCATATAACATTTTGGGTTTCCCAGTGTGTGTAAAAGTCATAATCTATTAAGTGTGCAATAGCATGATATTTAAAAAATCATATATCTCATAATTACAAATACTATATTGTTAACAATGTTAATGATTGTTTGAGCCTTTCCTGATGGAGGGGCTTGCCTGAATGTTGATGGCTACTGATTGATCAGGGTGGTAATTACTGAAGGTTGGGGTGGCTGTGGCAATTTTTAACAAGACAACAATGAAGTTTGCCTCATTGACTGATTCTTCCTTTTATGAAAAATTTCTCGGTTGCATTTAATGCTATTTCAGATCAATTTACCTAAGTAGGACTTTTTTTTTTTTTCCAAAACTGGAGTCAATCCTCTCAAACTCTGCTGCTGCTTTATCAGCTAAGTTTATGGAATATTCTAGATCCTTTGTTGGCATTTCAACAATGTTCACAGCATCTTCACTAAGAGTTGATTTTGTCTCATATTGCAGCAATTCAGTCACATTTTCAGTCTCCACTTTTAACTGTAGTTCACTTGCTATTTCCACATCTGCAGTTACTTCCTCCAATAATAATGTCTTGAATCCTCAAAGTCATCAACTTCTTCAAACCCTTGTTACAGTTGACATTTCGACCTCTCATAAATCACTAATGTTCTTAATGACATCTTAGAATGGTTAATTCTTTCCCAAAGTTTTTCAACTTGTTTTGTCAAGATCCATCAGAAGATTCACAATTTATGGCAGCTACAGCCGTATGAAAGGTACTGCTGAACAAATAGACTTGAAAGTTGAAATTTCTCTTCGATTCATGGACTACAGAGTAGATACTGAGTTTTGCAGGTATGAAAACATTAATCTTCTTGTATCTCTCCATGAGAGCTCTTGTTTGACTAGGTGCATTGTCAAAGAGCAGTAACACTTTGAAAGCAATCTGTTTTATGAACAGTAAGTCTCAACAATGGGCTTAAAACATTTAGTAAATCATGCTATAAGCAGATGTGCTATCATCCAGGCTTTGCTGGATGGATAGAGAAAATATAGCATATATTTGCTATAGGTAGAGTAAATATTGCATAATTCTTTTTTCTTTTTTCTTTTTTTTTTTTTGGGACCGAGTCTTGCTCTGTCGCCCAGGCTGGAGTGCAGTGGCGAGATCTCTACTCACTGCAAGCTCCGCCCCCCGGGTTCATGCCATTCTCCTGCCTCAGCCTCCCATGTAGCTGGGACTACAGGCGCCCGCCACTGCTCCTGGCTAATTTTTTGTATTTTTAGTAGAGACGGAGTTTCACAGTGTTAGCCAGGATGGTCTCGATCTCCTGACCTCGTGATCTGCCCTCCTCCGCCTCCCAAAGTGCTGGGATTACAGGCGTGAGCCACCGCGCCTGGCCAATATAGCATAATTCTTAAGAGCTCTAGGATTTTCAAGATGAAATGGTAAATGAGGATTAGTGGCAACTTAAAGTCACCAACTGCCTTAGCCCCTAACAAAAGTCACCCTGTCTTTTGAAGCTTTGAAGTTAGGCATTAACTTCTCTCTAGCTATGAAAGTCCTAGATGGCATCCTCTTCCATTATAAGGCTGTTTGGTCTACATTGATTATTTTTTGTTTATTGTAGCCACCTTCATCAATAATTGTAGGTAGATCTTCTGGATAACTTGCTGAATCTTCTCCATCAGCACTTGCTGTTTCAACTTGCATTTTTATGTTATGGTGATGTCTTCTTTCCTTGTATCTCATTAATCAACCTTTTCTAGCTTCCATCCTTTCACCTACAGCTTCCTCACCTCTCTGCCTTCTTAGAATTAAAGAGAGTTTGTGTCTTGCTCTGAATTAGGTTTTGAATTAAAGGAATGTTGTGGCTGGTTTTATCTTCTATTTAGAACACTAAAAGTTTCTCCATGTCAGCAATAATGTATTGCTTTCTTATCACTCATGTGTTCACTACTTTCCTTCAATAACTTCTCCTTTCACCACTTGGCTAACTCTTTGGCATAAGAGGCCAAGCTTTTGGCCTATCTACACATGCCTTCCTCATAAGCTTAATCATTTCTGGCTTTTGATTTAAAATGATAGTTATGTGACTGTAACTTGAACACTTAAGAGGCCATAGTAGGGCTATTCATTGGCCTAATTTTAATATTGT
Organism: Theropithecus gelada; assembly: GCF_003255815.1. Taxonomy (NCBI): domain Eukaryota; kingdom Metazoa; phylum Chordata; class Mammalia; order Primates; family Cercopithecidae; genus Theropithecus; species Theropithecus gelada. Next base: position 82,150,441 of record NC_037682.1, read on the forward strand.
ATCTTAAGGAATAGGGAGGCCTGAAGAGAGGGAGAGAGAAGGAATGGCTGGTTGATGGAGCCAGTCAGAACATACATAACATTTATCTGTTAGGTTCACTATCTTTTATGGGCATAGTTCGTGGTGCTGCAAAGCAATTACGATAGTAATATCAAATATTACTAATCACAGCTCACCATAAATATGATAATTATAAAGTTGGAAATATTTCACAAAATACAAAAATGTGATACAGACACATGAATTGAGCACATACTGTTGGAGAAATGGAGCTGAATAGAGTTGCTCAATGCAGGGTTGCCACAAGCCGTCAATTTGTAAAATACACCGTATCTGTGCAGCACAGTAAAGTGAAGCACAACAAAACGAGGTGTGGCTATGTACTAGAACGTAAACATGTACTCTAGTGGAAAAGGTAGAGAAACTAAAAAAAATTTGTTGTTTAGTTCAGTGGTCCCTAACCTTTTTGGCACCAGGGACTGGTTTTGTGGAAGACAATTTTTCCAGACGGAGGCCAGGGTGGAATGGTTTTGGAATGATTCAAGTGCGTTACATTTATTGTATACTTTATTATTATTACGTCATAATATATAATGAAATAATTATACGTCTCACCATAATGTAGAATCAGTAAGAGCCCTAAGCTGCTTTTCCTGCAACTAGATGGTTTTATCTGGGGGTGATGGGAGACTGACAGATCATCAAGCATTAGAATCTCAGGAACGCGCAACCTAGATCCATTGCATGCGCATTTCACAATAGAGTTTGAACTCCTGTGTGAATCTAATGCCACCATTGATCTGACAGGAGGTGGAGCTCAGGCGGTAATGCCAGAGATGAGGAATAGCTGTAAATACAGATGAAGCTTTGCCTGCTCGACTGCTGCTCACCTCCTGCCATGCGTCCCGGTTCCTAACAGGCCATGGATGGGTACCAGTCCATGACCCGGAGATTGGAGACCCCTGGTTTAGTTAATGGTAGTTTAAGGTTTTTATATTTTTTAATAATTATACTTTGGTTATGTGAGATATTAACATTAAGGGGAAGTTGGATGAAGAGTATATGAGAATTTACTCTTTGTAACTTTTCTGTAATTCTAAAATTACCTCACCATGATTTTTTTCTTTAATAAAGGAATATTGAGACTTTAGAAACAATAGAGCAAGGCATTAATATATCACTAGTGGGGCCTCTCTAATTTCCCACAGGACGAGAAAGTCAATGATATTTATTTGGTCTCTTAATATAAAAGTATTGGAGACCTAAATCGGGCCAAGCATTATACTATGACTAGATTATAGAAGTAAATTAAAGGTACATGCTCTTTCATTTGGCAAGGGGGTTTATGAGTATTGTGTCCACAAGTAGAGGGAGGCTGAGAAAGTTTGGATTTGATAAAATTGGGTTGGAGGCTCTGCTACAAATATCTTTGTATCATCTTCAAAGTTGATGTGTCCTGGGAAAACCAAGTTTTCATGAAAAAGTAAGGTTTATAACTGAAACACTTTAAATCAGTAATGTTTGTACTTTTTTTTTTAAACTCATGTTTGATGGTCATATGTGTTGTAAGCTTTTTTCGATCCCTGAGTGTTTCTGGCTTGATAGAGTAAGTAGTGTGGGTATTAGGGCAGGCTTGCTAACATCCTCAGGTATGTGCTGAATATTCTCAATGTATTTGTCAGTATTAATGTTGTGAAATCAATATCTGTGTGTATTCTGTACCACTTTCAATATTTCTCTTTATCTCCTATTAAGAAAAACATTTAAGAGAGCTACTTTTCCATCTTTATTCCTTTGTGGATGGTAATATTTAAATGGATTATTACAGATATTAAAATAAGTAGACTGAATATTGAATGAGTGAGAAAAGAGGTATTTATGAGATTTGTATGCTTCTGGCATCCTCCTGGGAATTTTTTTGCCAGTAGCATAGCCTGTAAATATTTAATATTTTCCAGATATTATCCTCAGAGCCCCAATCCATTAACTCAAGTGCATGCTACAAAAACATATTTGTGTACTATTGACAGTACATGAAAAGAGGAAGGAAAGAAAATGAAATGATTTTTCTATCAAGTACCATGATTTAGTCATTTCTGTGTTCTCTGTGGGTTTAGCTCAGTGCTTGGCAATACTGGTAGGTGCTAAATTCAATTTTGTTGAAGTGAATGAGTGAGTAAATGGATATATTAACCATTGTTTCATTTAAAAAGCGTAAAGCATAATAACCTTTTCTTTTGTGTCGGAGAATGTTTTCCACAAAGCCACCAGGATACCTGGTGCTATTCATGTATTTCAGAAATGTTTCTTGTATACCAGTAGATGGCAGTCCTTCTTCACGTCCTATATTTCTTTAAAAGAAAAAAAGGATGAAAGAGATTGAAAAAGAAAGAGATGAAAATGGAAACAGATAAAGATAGATTTTTAAATTCAGCACATTGTGTTTATTTAATTTTTATGAATGGATTTTAAAAAATTAACTGTTAAGAAGCAGGGAAAATTAAAATATGTCTTAAGTTAATTGGAAATAAACCATCAAACACAATTGACTTTGTGCTAGCTCATCAAATTTCATACCAATGAATTACATTTTGATTAAATGTCACTGTGTATTTCTTTCTGAAAATAAGCTTATCAATAGCCACATGGCCTGTGTGATTTTCAGCGCAAATGTCAGCCAGTTTCTTGCCAAGCTGGGCACTCAAATGATGCAGACTTCAGTTTTTCTAAGTTTGGGGGCTCCACTTTGTTATCAGCCTGGTACCTTGGAGAGTATTTAGGGAAAGCCTCAAACTATTTTTATCTCCAAAATGTTTAAAATTTGTTGAGCAGCTCAGAATGCTGTAGATATCTGGACAATTGCATGCCCTAGCACTGAAGCATAGGATGGAAAACCGCCCCAACAGGAGCTCATTATACATTTCCACAGAGATTCCCAATATATGAAACACGCTGATGCATTCAAATTGCATCTCCACTACAGTAGTTGCTAGGGAGCAAACTGAGATCACCAATTTCATTTCCTTTAGAAAGTATCTTTATTTGAAACCTAAATCATGGGTTCCAGAATAATTTCCTCAACCTCTTCCCCTCATTACATTCATCATTTTTCCATCTACTTCAGCCCTGTCACACTGACCCTACTCCAATGAGAAGAAACATGACTAAAGCCCAGGGAACAACTCAGAATTTCAAATACTGGGTTTAGTTTCCAGTGGATTTCTTTTTTGTATTCTTTTACTTAGTGTATTCTACAATTTGCCAACAGCTGAAAGAACCACAACCTTAAATTTGTTTTAATCTACATCCATTGTTAACTACAGAATTTAGGACATGATAAAAACACAGGTTCCTTGTATAGGGGTAGCTTCTCACATATTTCTCATGAAATGTATTGCTCTAAAAATAAATTGCTATGTGGATAGTTTGACTAACTTTATATTATACTCAGGCTCTGTATTTTTATTTTGCTTTAGTATAGAGATGTATAAAATCAACTACATATATATACACACACACACAAATTACAAAAGACACAGCAAGACACTTTTTTTTGCTATGATTATATATGTCTTCCTTTGACTTAACTGGGAATAACATTCAGAATGCACACAATTCAACCATTGAAGCTACATACTTAATAACTTTTAATGTTTGTGTATGTGTTTCCCCATTAGGCTTTGAAACAGATGAGGGCAGAAAAGCTTTCACATTAATTTATTTATGCAATCTTGCTTTTACTAATCATTTATTGCATGCTTAACATATGACAAACTGGGGACAAAATAAGACAAAGACTCTGTCTTTATGAAACTTAAAGTATGTAAAGGTAAAGCAGACACATGAAAAATAAGGCTAGTATATCAGACTCCATGATGAAAATATTAATTGGCTATAGTGAAGGAGCAAAATATAATGAGAGTCTTTCTATATATGGGGAGGTAAGGAGGTGTGATGGGAAGCTTTACTAGAGAGAGACTTGAACTCCTTTGAGTTCATTAGGTCAACTGTGAGGTAGAATTTTCTACACAGAAGGACCAATATGAGAATTACAGAAGATTATACATAGCATGTTTTATTTGAAAACTGAAATTAGTTGATGTGGAGTAGTACAAAAATTAGATCTCTAAATGTAGGGATGTGGTCAAGGAAGCTTTGCATATCATATCAAGGAATTTGAACTTTATTGTTTGGGTACTTGGAGTCAATCAGAAATATGTTTTATGTAGGACTCTGAGAAGATCTCATTTACCTTTTTGAAATTTCACTCTGTCAGAGGTGTAATGGATAGGCTGAGGAGTAGGAATTTGGCAACAACATTAGCTTGGAGACTGCAGTATTTTAGGCAAGAGATAATGAGGGGCTTGAGTTCAGTAGAATAAGATGAATCCAGAAGAAACAATAACAAGCTGAGTCTTATATAGGTTTAGATTGAGGTGCCCATTGGGCTTCTATAGAAGAGACATATGACAGCATTTGTTATCAAGGGAAAGCTCTAAATTAGAACTGTGGCCTTGGGATCTGTCAGTATATGAGTGGTAACTGAAACCTTGGATATGTATGAGATCACCTAGTGAGGATAAGAAGAGAAAAGAAAAAAGAAGAAAAAATAAAAGAAGAAAGGACAAGACATTGGAAAATGTAGCATTTGAGGTATAAATAAGATAAAAAGGAGCTCTGAGATTAAAAACATAAAAATAGCAGGAACAGAAGAAGGATAGAATGGACATAGAGAAACTAAAGTAGGAACAAGCAGTCAACATGTCAAATGCAGCAAAGAGGCACAGTAGGGTAAATATTGACTGGAGTCCATTAAATTTGGCAATTGGGAAGTAATAAGGATCTTTTCCAGAATGGTTTATATAGAGCGTTAGGTTAGAAGTCAGGTGATTGAAGGTTGAAAAGGAATGGGAAGAGAGAAGGAAGAGGAGCTAAATACATAGATTTTTCTTTCAAAGAGTTTCTGTATGAAGGGAAAAAGAAAGAACTATCACTAGCATGTAGCACAGGACCTAGCACTGAGTGGGTGTTAATATACACTTATGAAATTGAATTTATCAAGTACAATTTGTCATCACTACAATGTATTACTACATCACACTACAAAGTGTGATCCATGTAACACCCAGAAATATTCGTGTTCTATACTGATATGAGTTTTAGGATGCAAACCTGTATAATCAGGTAAAACAGCTAGTGTGTAGTTTAGTGAAAGGTTAAACCTTACGGTCTTGTAAGGGGAAACAAAGTGGAATTTATAGCTCTACCTTGAAGAATTCTCTTCAAGCTCACCAGATAGATGGGGTTTTTCCTTGTTTTAGTTTGGTGCTACAGGTTGTGAGCAGGAAAATTCCATGGGCCATCTAAAGCAGGACTGAGGATGTGAAGACTAGCTGAAAGTGAAGAGGAACTATTAACTCATAAATTGTGAGAACTGGGAGTTTTCAGAGATCATCTGACTACAAGTTATTCAAAACTTTATTTTTGTTTTCTTAATGGAATCTGCTTTTACCAAACACATTAGTATGTGTAATCCAAATATGATACTGACAAAAGTGTAAGACAATATAAATTTATGTTATATATTTACTTTTATAACTTAAATATTTTGAACATAATAAAACAATGAGTCTGCTTTGATGAACACAAGTGTCTAAAATTCTAAATTTGGTTGCTGGAGATAACAGTTGCAATTACGTTAGCCTCAGTATCCAATTTATTTCTGAATTTTGCTTTGTTGGTACTATTCAGAGAAAATCCTGAATCTTACAAGTTAATTTTTTAAAATAGTAACTACCTTTAAAAACAGATTATTATGAAATCTTAGGACACTCATCAAATAAACTATCAAGAATGATAGGGACTCTTCATGTTTGTCTATTTATCCATGGTCATAATTAAGACTATTAAGAGGCCGGGTGTGGTGGCTCATATCTGTAATCCCAACATTTTGGGAGGCTGAGGGGGACGGTTCACGAGGTTGGGAGATTGAGACCATCCTGGCTAACACGGTGAGACCCTGTCTCTACTAAAAATACAAAAAAAAAAAAAAAAAAAAAAAAAAAAGCCAGGTGTGGTGGCGGGCGCCTGTAGTTCCAGCTACTGGGGAGGCTGAGGTGGTAGAATGGCATGAACCCGAGAGGCGGAGCTTGTAGTGAGCCAAGATCGCGCCACTGCACTCCAGCCCAGGCAACAGCGCAGGACTCCACCTCAAAAAAAAAAGAAAAAAGACTATTAAGAAGCACCTGCTAAATGTATTACAATTTGAGGTTTAGATTTAACTTAATAAAGATTGACCCTTACAAAAATTATTTTTTTACAAATAATTATTATTTATTGAATGATTATTCTACAATGGAATACATATACAAATATGAATGAAGACTCAGTCTGTGTCTTTAAGACAGAAATTTACAATAAAAATGGAAAATTAAACATTTAGAAGCAATAAAAAATGTGGAATGACAGAAGCATGCAATAATGTAAAGGCTACAGTGGAGAAGCAAAAAAGAAAGCAGATCTGAGACTGCAGAAGAGAATTATATGCAGCTTCAGAGAGGTGACACTTGTACTGTTGTGAAGAGTGTATAGGTGTTTACTAGGTTGAGAAAGTTAGAATATTAGTAGGTGATAAAAGATATTTTGTGTAAGTGATTGCAGAAGTCTTCCATTATGTAACAATTGCTGGTATTCTTGTCAGATATACAAAAGTGAATCAACAAGCAACCAATTCTTATACAGTAATCATAAGCCCATACATAGTATGGGCCAGGTGCGGTGGCTCACGCCTGTAATCCCAGCACTTTGGGAGGCGGAGGCGGGCGGATCACGAGGTCAGGAGACCGAGACCATCCTGGCTAACATGGTGAAACCCCGTCTCTACTAAAAAAAAATCCAAAAAAATTAGCCGGGCGTGGTGGCAGGTGCCTGTAGTCCCAGCTACTGGTGAGACTGAGGCAGGAGAATGGCGTGAACCCGGGAGGCGGAGCTTGCAGTGAGCTGAGATCACGCCACTGCACTCCAGCCTGGGCGACAGAGTGAGACTCCATGTCAAAAAAAAAAAAAAAAAAAAAAAAAAGTATGATATTATTCAATATGATGTAGTATGCATTTACTTGTACAGATTATAGCGGGCTCTCAAAAATTTCTGGAAAATGAAATTAACAGATAAAAATTAAAACAAATCTTAAATGTTCTCAGCATAAGATTCATCAGGATCAAGACCCTTTTGTAAATGATGATGCCAGCTATTTAGTCCCTACCTAGAAAACCGAGTCTTGGAACATAACTATGTCAATGCAGTCTTTTTTACATTATTAAATAAAGAAAAATGGAAGATCTTTTTAGGTTTTTTAAGGTTAGGAAAAAAAAGAAGTCAGAATGAGCCAAATCAGTACTGTAAAGTGGATCTCTAATGATTTCTCATTAACAGTCTCACAAAATTGCTATTGTTTCATGAAAAGAATGAGCAGGAGCATTTTCGGGATGGAAAATGACACTCTGATGAAGTTTTCCCAAATATTTTTCTGCTAAACTTTTATCTAAGTTTCTGAAAACATTCTTATAATAAGCAAATGTTATCATTCTTTGACCCTCTGGAAAGCAACAAGCAAAATGCCCTGAGCATCCAAAAACACTATTGCTATGACTTTTACTCTTGACCAGCCTGCCTGTGCTTTGACTGGACCACTTCCACCTCTTGGTCCCCATTGCTTTGATTGTGCTTTGTCTTGGGGATCATACTGGTAAAGCCATGTTTCATCTCCTGTTATGATTCTTCAAAGAAATGTGATATGGTTTGACTCTGTGTCCCCACCCAAATCTCACCTTGAATTGTAATAATCCCCACATGTCATAGGAGGGACCCAGTGGGAGGTAATGAAATCATGGTGGTGACCTTTCCCATGCTGTTCTTGTGACAGTGAATGAGTTTCATGAGGTCTGGTGGTTTTATAAACCCTGCACATACTTTCTTGCCTGCTGCCATGTAAGATGTGACTTTGCTCCTCATTCGCCTTCAGTGAATCAACTAAACCTCTTTCCTTTATAAATTACTCAGTCTCAGGTATGTCTTTATTAGCAGCACGAGAACAGACTATACAGAATGCTTCTGGATCTTGATCTCACTTGTTTAAAATTGCCATTGAAAGCTCTGCTCTTACCTGCAAATCATCTGGGTACAAAAGTTTTGGTACCTGTCAAGTGGAAACTTAGCTCAACTTTAATCTTACAGTCAGAATTGTGTGAGTGGAACTAGTTGAGATGTCTATGGTGTTGGCTGTTGTTTCTGTGGTTAATTGTTGGTCCTCTTCAAATAGGGCACAGACAGGATAAACTTTTTTTTCTTGAAATGTTGATGGTCTGCCACTTTGGGTTTTATCGTCAACATTATTTTGTCCCTTCTTACAAGTTATCCATTTGTAAACTGCTGATTTCTTTGGGGGCATTTTCCCTATAAGCTTTTTGTGAAAAAAGCGTTAATGATTTCACCATTTTTCCGTGCATGCTTTACCATAAATTTGATATTTGTTTTAGCAGAATTCATGTTGCCCTCACAGGGGCTCTTTCAAACTGATGTCTTAACTTTCTTAGTGCTGTAAACAAGATCCTGTTCAGTCTTGTTATAACAACTTAGTATAAGCTGTTTTTGGTGCAAAATTTTTGAAATCCTCTCTTTGTCTTTCTTTCTTTGTCTTTCATTCTCTTTCTCTTTCTCTCTTTCTTTTTTTCTCTTTCTTTCAAATCTTGCTCTGCTATCTAGGCTGGAGTGCAGTGGCTGATCTCAGCTCACTGCAACCTCTGCCTCCCCGGCTCAAGTGATTCTCCTGTCTCAGTCTCTTGAGTAGCTGGGATTGCAAGTGCCTGCTATCATGCCTAGCTATTTTTTTTTTTTTTAAATTTTTAGTCGAGATGGGGTTTCACCATGTTCGCCAGGCTGGTCTTGAACTCCTGACTTCAATGATCCGCCAACCTCAGCCTCCTAAAGTGCTGGAATTACAAGTGTGGGCCACCCTGCTCAGCTTCATGCATAGTTTTTTCATAGTGTGTTTTCCATGAACCTTTTTAAGACCCCTCATACTACACCATAAGGAAAACAGACCAAGCAGGAATACTCAAGCCCAATGGTTTGAGTATGTTGCTGAGTGCTTTAGTAGAATAATCTACATGTGAACAGGCATACAGACCTGAATTTAAATAAAAGGTCAGTGTCACAGTACAAGCATTATATATAGCTAATGATATATTTACATTAAGTTCAGATATGTTAAAAATGAGAACAGATTAATCTTCATTTTCAAAGTTTACACAAAAACACATTACTACACTGGAGATCAGCAACAAGTGAAACTTTGGCTTGTAACATATTTTCATGTTTGCTTTTTCATTCCTCATTTATTTTAAGTATTTTAAAATACATTTACACATTTAAAGAGATATTTGTACACCTATGTTTATGGCAGTATTATTCACAATAGCCAAAGAGTGGAACCAACTCCAGTTTCTAACAGTGGATGAATAAACAAAATTGGTACATACATACAATGGAATATTATTCACCCTTAAATGGGAAGGACATTCTGACTCATGCTACAACATGCATTAATCTTAAGGACATTATGCTAAGTGAAATAAGCCAATCATAAAAAAACAAATACTTTATGATTCCACTTATATGAGGTACTAGAGTAGTCAATACAAATAGAAACAAAATAGAATATTTGCCAGAGGCTGAGGATGAAGGGAAATAGGGTGGTGGTGTTTAATGGTTATAGTTTCACTTTTGCAAGATGAAAAAGTTTTGGAGATTGGTGCACAGCAGCGCGAATATATTTAACACTACTGAACTATACACTTAAAATGGTTAAGTTGGTAAATTTTATGTTCTGTGTATTTTATCGTAACTAAAAATAAAAACATATTTAAATTAAATTTGTATAAACATTTATGAAATCCTGGCAGCTTCTCTGGAATACAATTTGAAAGCCACTGATTTCATTTCATCAGTTTAGACGTGAAACTAATGTAGAATACTTGACCATTCTGTCCATGTGTATCAAGAATTTCTAGAACTCTTTTCACAGTTTTTTCCATAATAAAATGCTTTCTTTTTATCTCACCTTGTCATCTGGAAAGTCTACTGCCAGCACTCTTACACATAAAGAAATGAGTACCCATTATGTTTGTTGATCTTTTCTTTGTTCTGTCAGATGAAAAAAATAGTATTTGATCTTTTATTTTAAAAAGCCAGAAAAATGCAGCCCCAAATATGCATTTAGATTTAAGAAATATATTAATTTATTTCCATATCAATAATTTAAACAAATGAGTCTCTTTTTTAAACTGGGTGGCAGGGGGGCAGGTGGGTGGGAATCATTGCGTTCACTGGGTCCTACTACTTTGAAACTGAAAGAATTAAAATTTATTAAATAACTTCCTCAGTAATTATCAATTCCTTATCAAGCCTTCTTAATCATTGAAAATATATAATCAGAATATTTTGACCTATGTTTTGGGATCCATCTTTCTTTAAAAGTGTACTAAATTTAAGAACAGAATTATTAATGTACATTTTTATTATTATACTTTAAGTTCTGGAGTACATGTGCATAATGTGCAGGTTTGTTACATAGGTATACACATGCCATGATGGTTTGCTTTACCCATCAACTTGTCATCTACATTAGGTATTTCTTCTAATGCTATCCCTCCCCTAGCACCTCACCCCACAACAGGCCCCGGCGTGTGACGTTCGCCTCCCTGTGTCCATGTGTTCTCATTGTTCAACTGCCACTTATGAGTGAGAACATGTGGTGTTTGGTGTTTGGTTTTCTGTTCTTGTGGTAGCTTGCTGAGAATAATGGTTTCCAGCTTCATATCCTGCAAAGAACATGAACTCATCTTTTTATGGCTGCATAGGATTCCATGGTGAGTATGTGCCAAATTTTCTTTATCCAGCCTATCATTGATGGGCATTTGGGTTGGTTCCAAGTCTTTGCTATTGTGAACAGTGCCACAATAAACATATGTGTATGTGTGTCTTTACAGTAGAATGATTTATAATCTTTTGGGTATATACCCAGTAATGGGATTGCTGGGTAAAATGGTATTTCTAATTCTAGATCCTTGAGGAATTGTCACATGGTCTTCCACAATGGTTGAACTAATTTACACTCCCACCAACACTGTAAAAGCATTCCTATTTCTCCACATCCATTTCCTGACTTTTTCATGATCGTCATTCTAACTGGTTGCATTTCTCTAATGACCAGCGATGATGAGCTTTTTTCCATAACTTTGTTGGCTGCATAAATGTCTTCCTTTGAGAAGTGTTTGTTCATATCCTTCGCCCACTTTTTATGAGGTTGGTTGTTTTTTTTTCTTGTAAATTTGTTTAAGTTCTTTGTAGATTCTGGATATTAGCCCTTTGTCAGATGGATAGGTTGCAAAAATTTTCTCCCATATCTGTAGGCTGCCTTTTAACTCTGATGATAGTTTATTTTGCTGTGCAGAAGCTCCTTAGTTTAATTAGATCCCATTTGTCAATTTTGGCTTCTGTTGTCATTGCTTTTGGTGTTTTAGTCATGCAGTCTTTGCCCATGCCTATGTCCTAAATGGTATTGCCTAGGTTTTCTTCTAGGGTTTTTAGGGTTTTGGGTCTTATATTTAAGTCTTTAATCCATCTTGAGTTAATTTTTGTTTAAGGTGTGAGGAAGGGATCCAATTTTATCTTTCTGCATATGGCTAGCCAGTTTTCCCAACACCATTTATTAAATAGGGAACCCTTTCCCCATTGCTTGTTTTTGTCAGGTTTGTCAAAGATCAGATGGTTGTATGTGTGTGGTGTTATTTCTGGGGCCTCTGTTCTGTTCCATTGGTCTATATATCTGTTTTGGTACCAGTACCATGCTGTTTTGGTTACTGTAGCCTTGTAGTATAGTTTGCAGTCAGGTAGTGTGATGCTTCCAGCTTTGTTCTTTTTGCTTAGGATTGTCTTGACTATGCAGGCTCTTTCTTGGTTTCGTATGAAATTTAAAGTAGTTTTTTTTCCCAATTCTGTGAAGAAAGTTAATGGTAGCTTGATGTGGATAGAATTGAATCTATAAATTACTTTGGGCAATATGGCCATTTTCACTATATTGATTCTTGCTATCAATGAGCATGGAAAGGTTTTCTATTTGTTTGTAGAAAAACAAATTGAGCAGAGGTTTGTAGTTCTCCTTGAAGAGTTCCTTCACATCCTTTGTAAGTTGTATTCTTAGGTATTTTTTTTTCTCTTTTTAGCAATTGTGAATGGGAGTTCACTCATCATTTGACTCTCTGTTTATCTGTTATTGATATATAGGAATGCTTGTGATTTTTGCACATTGATTTTGTATCCTGAGACTTTGCTGAAGTTGCTTCTCAGCTTAAGAAAATTTTGGGCTGAGATGATGGGGTTTTCTAAATATACAATCATGTCATCTGCAAACAGAGACAATATGACATCCTCTCTTCCTAATTGAATACTGTTTATTTCTTTCTCTTGCCTGATTGCCCCAGCCAGAACATCCAATACTATGTTGAAAATGAGTGATGAGAGATGGCATCCTTGTCTTGTGCTGGTTTTCAATGGGAATGCTTCCAGTTTTTGCCCATTCAGTATGATATTGGCTGTGGATTTGTCATAAATAGCTCTTATTATTTTGAGATATGTTCCATCACTAGCTTATTGAGAGTTTTTAGCATGAAGCGCTGTTGAAGTTTTTCGAAGGCCTTTTCTGCATCTATTGAGATAATCATGTGGTTTTTGTCATTGGTTCTGTTTGTTGTGGATTACATCTGTTGATTTGTATATGTTGAACCAGGCTTGCATCCCAGGGATGATTCAAATTTGGTCATGGTGGATAAGCTTTTTGATGTGCTGCTGGATTCGGTTTGCTAGTGTTTTATTGAGGATTTTCTCATCGATGTTCATCATGGATATTGGCCTGAAATTTTCTTTGTGTGTGTGTATCTGCCTGATTTTGGTATTAGGATGATGCTGGACTCATAAAATGAGTTAGGGAGGATTCCTTCTTTTTCTATTGATTGGAATATTTTCAGAAGGAATGGTACCAGCTCTTCTTTGTACCTCTGGTAAAATTCGGCTGTAAATCGGTCTAGTCCTGGACTCTTTTTGCTTGGTAGGCTATTAATTGCTTCCTCAATTTCAAACTTGTTATTGGTCTATTAAGGGATTCAACTTCTTCCTGGTTTAATCTTGGGGGGATGTATGTGTCCAGGGATTTATCCCTTTCTTCTAGATTTTCTTGTTTATTTCCCTAGAAGTTTTTAGTGTTCTCTGATCGTAGTTTGTATTTCTGTAGTATCAGTGGTGATATTCTTTTTATCATTTTTTATTGCATCTATTTAATTCTTCTCTCTTTTCTTCTTTATTAGTCTGGCTAGCAGCCTATCTATTTTATTGATCTTTTCAAAAAACCAGGTCCTAGATTCATTAATTTTTAGAAGGGTTTTTCATGTCTCTATCTCCTAGTTCTGCTCTGATCTTAGTTATTTCTCGTCTTCTGCTAGCTTTTGAATTTGTTTGCTCTTGCTTCTGTAGTTTATTAATTGTGATGTTAGGGTGTTGATTTTAGATATTTCCTGCTTTCTCTTGTGGGCATTTAGTGCTATAAATTTCCCTCTACACACTGTCCCAGAGATTCTGGTACGTTGTGTCTTTGATCTCTTTGGTTTCAAAGAACATCTTTATTTCTGCCTTCATTTTGTTATTTAGTTAGTAGTCCTTCAGGAATAAGTTGTTCAGTTTCCATGCAGTTTCCATGTAGTTTTGTGGTTTTGATTGAGTTTCTTAGTCCTGAGTTCTAGTTTGATTGCACTGTGGTCTGAGAGACAGTTTGTTATAATTTCTGTTCTTGTACATTTGCTGAGGAGTGCTTTACTTCCAATTACGTGGTCAATTTTAGAATTAGTGCGATGTGGTGCTGAGAAGAATGTATATTCTGTCGATTTGGGGTGGAGAGTTCTGTAGATGTCTATTAGGTCTGCTTGGTCCAGAGCTGGATATCCTTGGTAATTTCCTGTTTCATTTATGTATCTGATATTGACAGTGGGGTGCTAAAATCTCCCACTATTATTGTTTGGGGGTCTAAGTCTCTTTGTAGGTCTCTAAGAACTTGCTTTATGAATCTGGGTGCTCCTATGTTGGGTGCATATATATTTAGGATAGTTAGCTCTTCTTGTTGAATTGATCCCTTTACCATTATGTAATGGCCTTCTTTGTCTCTTTTGAACTTTGTTGGTTTAAAGTCTATTTTGTCATAGACTAGGATTGCAAGCCCTGCTTTTTTTTTCTTTCCATTTGCTTGGTAAATCTTCCTCCATCCTTTTATTTTGAGCCAATGTATGTCTTTGCATGTGTGATGGGTCTCCTGAATATAGCACACTGATGGGTCTTGAGTCTTTATCCAATTTGCCAGTCTGTGTCTTTTAATTGGGACATTTAGTCCATTTACATTTAAGGTTAATATTGTTATGTGTGAATTTGATCCTGCCATTATGATGCTAGCTGGTTATTTTGCCCATTAGTTGATGCCTTTTCCTCATAGCATCAATGGTCTTTACAATTTGGTATATTTTTACAGTGGCTGGTTCTGGTGGTTCCTTTCCATTTTTAGTGCTTCCTTCAGGAGCTCTTGTAAGGCAGGCCTTGTGGTAACAAATTCTCTTAGCATTTTCTTGTCTGTAAAGGATTTTATTTCTCCTTCCCTTATGAAGCGTAGTGACTGGATATGAAATTCTGAGTTGAACATTCTTTTCTTTAAGAATGTTGAATATTGGCTCGCACTGTCTTCTGGCTTGTAGCGTTTCTGCTGAGAGATCCACTGTGAGTCTATGGCCTTCCCTCTGTGGGTAACCCAGTCTTTCTCTCAGGCTGCCCTTAACATTTTTTTCCTTCATTTCAACCTTGGTGAATCTGATGATTATGTGTCTTGGTGATGTTTTTCTCAAGGAATATCTTTGTGGTTTTCTCTGTATGTCCTGAATTTGAATGTTTGCTTGCCTGTCTGGCTAGGTTGGGGAAGTTCTCCTGGATAATATCCTGAAGAGTGTTTTCCAATGTGATTCCATTCTCCCTGTCACTTTCAAACAAATCAAACATAGATTTGGTCTTTTCACACAGTCCCATATTTCTTGGAGGCTTTGTTCATTCTTTCCACTCTTTTTTCTCTAATCTTGTCTTCTGGCTTTATTTCATTGAGTTGATCTTCAGTCTCTGATATCCTTTTTCCCACTTTATCAATTTGGCTATCTATACTTGTTTTATGCTTCACGAAGTTCCCATGCTGTGTATTTCAGCTCCATCAGGTCATTTATGTTCTTCTCTAAACTGGTTATTGTAGTTACCAATTCGTCTAACCTTTTTTCAAGGTTCTTAGCTTCCTTGCATTGGGTTAGAACATGCTCCTTTAGCTCTGAGGAGTTCATTATTACCCACCTTCTGAAGCCTACTTCTGTCAATTTGTCAAACTCATTCTCTGTCCAGTTTTGTTCTGTCGCTGGAGAGGATTTGTGATCCTTTGGAGGAGAAGAGGTGTTCTGGTTTTTGGAGTTTTCAGCCTTTTCGCACTGGTTTCTCCCAATTTTTGTGAATTTATCTACCTTTGGTCTTTGAAGTTGGTGTCCTTCAGATAGGGTCTCTGAGTGGATGTCCTTTTTGTTGATGTTGATACTATTCCTGTTTTTTAGTTTTTCTTCTAATACTTAGGACCCTCTGCTGCAGTTCTGCTGGAGTTTGCTTGAGGTCTACTCCAGACCCTGTTTGCCTGGATATCACTGGAAGAGGCTGCAGAACAGCAAAGATGGCTTCCTGTTCCTTCCTCTGGAAGCTTTGTCCCAGAAGGGTACCCACCAGATGCCAGCCTGAGCTCTGCTGTATGGGGTGTCTGTCAGTGCCTACTGGGAGGTGTCTCTCAATCAGGATACACAGGGGTCAGGGACCCACTTGAGGAGGCAGTCTGACCCTTATTGGAGCTTGAATGCTGTGCTGGGAGATCCATTGCTCTCTTCAGAGCTACCAGGCAGGGACATTTAAGTCTGCTGAAGCTGTGCCCCCTACCGCCCCTTCCCCCAGGTGCTCTGTCCCAGGGAGATGGGGGTTTTATCTACAAGTCCCTGACTGGGCCTGCTGCCTTTTGTTCAGAGATACTCTGCCCACAGAGGAGGGAATCTGGAGAGGCAATCTGGTTATAGAGGCCTTGCAGAGCTGAAGTGGGCTCTGCCCAGTTTGAACTTCCCTGTGGCTTTGTTTACACTGTGAGGGGGAAAACCACCTACTCAAGCCTCAGCAATGGTGGACGTCCCTCCCCCCAACCAAACTGGAAGATCCCAGGTCGAGCTCAGACTGCTGGCAGTGAGAATTTCAAGCCAGTGGATCTTAGCTTATTGGTCTCTGTGGGGGTGGGACACGCTGAGCCTGACCACTTGACTCCCTGGTTTCATCCCCCTTTCTAGGGGAGTGAACGGTTCTGTCTCGCTGGCATTACAGGTACCCCTGGGGTATGAAAAACAAAACTTCTGTCACTAGCTCATTGTATGCCCAAACAACCCCCCAGTTTTGTGCTGGAAACCCAGGGCCCTGGTAGTGTAGGCACCGGAGCAAATCTCCTGGTCTGCAGGTTGTGAAGACCATGGGAAAAGTGCAGTATCTGGGCCAGAGTGCACAGTAGAGTCCCTAACAGTTTCCCTTGGCTAGACAAGAGAGTTCCCCAACCCCTTGTGCTTTCCAGGTGAGGCGACACCCCACCCTGCTTCGACTCGCCCTCCTTGGGTCCCACTGTCCAACCAGTCCCAGTGCGATGAACCGGGTACCTCAGTTGGAAATGCAAAAATTATCCACCTTCTGCGTCCATCTCACTGGGAGTTGCAGACCGGAGCTGTTCCTATTTGGCAATCTTGCCAGCACCTCCTATTAATGTATTTTTAAAAGCTAGTTTATTTATAATTATCCAGAACATTTATAAAACACTATATATACATTCATCTCTGAATTTCTCAGTGTCAAGGACTTAGTTTTTTTCGTCTCTGAATCCCCAGCATACTTCTTTGCACATAATAAACAACACATGACAAACAATTAGTAACGTGACTTTGTATTTGGATACATTACTCAACACATTTAACTGAGCTTAAGTACGCAGGTGCTCATAAATATGTGGCAGTGCCAGTGATTGGACTTATTTCGCCTTTCTCTGGAAGGTAATTTGAGACCTGATTTTAGGTTTCTGTTGCTCCCCAGGGGAAAAGACAGACTTGCACATTCTTTTTTTTTTTTTTCTTTTAATACAGACAATAAAGAGTTCTTTTTTATTTAAAAAAAAAAAAAATTGGACTTGCCACTCTGGGACTTTAGTTGTGACACAGGAAGGAGTCTAAAATCTAAAACCCACTGATGATATATTATCAGATTGACACTATGTCCAATTAGGATAAAAAAAATTTGCTGTCACTAAGAAAGGTACTGGAAACAAAACAGAAAAGCCCTTACGCTACATTACTTTCAACTGTTGAAATAGTTACGTTTGGAATTTTTGTTCTCAACCTCAAGACTATCATAACATGGCAGAAGACAATTTAGAGAAAGCACATAGAGCTTCAATTAGTAGATATCAGAAACGACAGGTTTTAATTCGATTGCCATTGGTCATAAAAAATGTTACATTAAAATTGGGTGAGAGAGCTTGGGAAGAAAACAATTTTGACTTTATTTTCTTCTTGTGACGTAAGTACTTTAGTGATATGTGAAATTGCCTTTCAAAGCAATATACAGGAAACACAATAAGAAAATATTTAGATTTCTGTAATTATAATAACTGTCTTACAATGAACAGTCATGTTGGAAAGACAGCCAAATAGAAAGGGCGTTATATATTAAAAATCTAAAAGTTCTCCATTTCTTATCATAATCATATGAGCTTCTCTCTTCATGTTTGTAGTAAAAGGGCAGCCCAAGATATTCAATTATTTCACTAAACATTTTTTGGTTAATTTCCCAGGAATGAAATATTTACATATGAGGTTTGGGATGACCACAAAACTTATAAAATGTTACAGGATATTGTATTTGTTCACTTAGCCTACAAAATGCTTTTTTTTTTTTTTTTGCAGAAAATTTATCTACTTAAATTATCTACTTAAATTGAATTTATCTACTTAATCTGTAAATAAATTAACAGCCTTGGGAAAACTAACTCACTGTTCTATAAATGGATTCTACCATCAAGTAATCAATTCAACACCATGTGTGGGTTCTCGGATTAAAAATATTTTAACTAACTCTGTGTTGCTTTTGACAGATTTAGTTCAAATACAATATGAAATCTGGTATCTTTTACATGTGTGACAACAGCTTAAAATACAGCATTTTCAATTAGAAAAGATGAAATTTGGGAATTTTACTCACCCAGAAGGAAGAAATTATGAAGACTATGGATAATGTTACCATTGACTTTATTATTACTATTATTTTTTGAGAAATGATCTTGCTCTGTGGCTCAGCCTGGAGTGCAGTGGAATCATCTCGACTCACTGCAGCCTCTGCCTCCGGGGTTCAAGCAATTTTTCTGCCTCAGCCTCCCAAATAGCTGGGATTACAGGCATCTAGCACCACAACCGGCTGATTTTTTTATATTTCTAGTAGAGATAGGGTTTCTCTATGTTGGCCAGGCTGATCTCAAACTCCTGGCCTCATCCACCTGCCTTGGCCTCCCAAAGTGCTGGGATTACGAACGTGAGCCACTGTGCTTGGCCAACATTGACTTATTTGTCTGGAATAACTCTTTCAAACTTGGAGGAATACACGTGAGACAATGAGAGTATTTACATAAATACTAAGAGAAAGAGATGATAAAGGCTTAAACATGAATTAATTTAAGAAGATTTTAGTCAGATTAATGAAGGATGAAGCCAAGATGAATGTAAGGGAATATCACTATACTTTTGGAGATTTTAATGGTGCAAATTACTCTCCTTCTTTACCAAAACATATTTAGATGCTACCATCAAAGAAGTGTTAATTGCATTAAATTATTATGGCTAGTACTGGAAATTTAAAATATGTAAGTAATTTATTAAATATTGTGAAATATTCTCAAACAATGATATTAACATCAGTTTTAAAAAAATCTAACTTAATAAAAATAAATGCTCAAACATGCTCTGCAGAATCTCCTTTTCCTGTTTTAATTACATCTCAGGCATCCCCTAACTTTCTGGCCACTTTTGAGTATAAAAAAGTCCAGTACAATTTAAATAAGTTGAACATTTTAAGTTCAGATCTTTCTGTGTGCATAATGATCATTTAAACTCAGCCTGAGGGTCTTAGTATGAAAAAGGCGCATAATCAAATCTTTTACTCCTCTTCTGCCTTTTTTTCTCTTCTGCCTTTTTTTCTCTTCTGCTTCTTCTTTCTCCTTTAGTGAATTGGATCTAGGATCAGAGATTGGGAAAAGGGTCAGAAATCTTTTCATTTAATTGTAATCCTCCTGGCTGTCAATAACAAGGGCAAGAAAGGCATCTAAATGGCAACTCTCTCATGTCAAATATGTGTGAAGCCGTTGGGAATTTTGAGAGGTTTTACGACTAAATGGTTTCATACAGTGGAAGCCATTCTCTTCGCACCTTGCTTCAGTTCTCTCCCCAAGCAGTGTATCAGTCATTTCTCTTCTGCTAGAATCCGCTTCTGAAGTGGCAGCTCAAGGCAGTTACCTTGTTATCTGGGCTTATCTGGCTGGTATGACACTCCTACATCGTTATAATTCCAAACAGTTTGAATGTTCTGTGTCCTACACTGTCTCTTCACTTTGCATTGTCTTTCTACTTCTCTTTTCCTCTTGAACAATATTCATGATGGCCACAAGTAAATGTCCACCTAGACAATGTGGCGCTCTCTCATCTTCTTTCAGACTCCAATTTTAGAAGTAGGTTTCTTGGAGCCTCATTATTTGGATGGGAGGAGCAACTCTTATTCTCCCTTTGAAAAGATGATGTGTAACATTTTACCAGAATGTCTGCATTTTCTACAACTCTTTTCATGGACCCCTGTATTTTCCTTCTTTCATGCAGTCTCGAGGGGTGCTGGTGAGACTGATAGTATCTACTTCTTTTTAAAAACCCTCCTGAGGCCAACATCGGTGGCTTACCCTCGTGATCCCAGCACTTTGGGAGGCTGAGGTGGGCGGATCACGAGGTCAGGAATTTGAGACCAGCCTGACTGACATAGTGAAACCCCATCTCTACGAAAAATACAAAAAAATAGCTGGGCATGGTGGCGGGTGCCTGTAATCTCAGCTGCTTGGGAGGCTGAGGCAGGAGAATCACTTGAACCCGGGAGGCAGAGGTTGCAGTGAGCCGAAATTGGGCCACTGGGCTCCAACCCTGACAGTGTGAGACTCTGTCTCCAAATAAATAAATAACAAACTAAAAAACCCTCCTGAATACTCTCTTTAGATTGTCTGTGGTGATACTTGGATGCAAATCTAAAGCAACAGGAAGAGTTAAATTCACAATTAATTACATATATGTTGAGCTGAAGATTTGCAGGAGCACTCTTTACTCCAATGCATTTTTTCATCCACTCTTCCCATATTTTCAGATATGATAAATCATTCGAAGGAAGGCACCATTCTTAATAAAATATTTAAGATTTTAGAATCATCTGTACTCCATGATTTCTGTTTAAACATGCCGAAGACTCATCTGTAGCTTAAAATCCAAATCCTTCTTTATCAGATTCTTGATATAATTAATTACTTATTTACATAGTTCTAAAATTCTCTATTTTTAGAAACCTATGATTACATTATGGTCAAAGAACAAGCTCTGTTACCGCAAATACTATTACAGCTAGCATTTAAATGGTTGGAAAATTACAGTACATCTCTTTTTCTCACAGACATATAGGGCCAAACTGAGTGTATGCACATTTAAGGCAAAAAGAGATTACGTTTATGTATAATTCTTGCCTGAAACAATTTCTGTTAATATGCATTTTATAGTGTGCACAATGAAAATAACTCCTCTCCCTTTAAATAACCCACTTCTAAGGAGACTAAGCTAAGAATGTTTCTTCCATTTGAAGACAAATTTTTACTTTGAAAAGTAAAATATGATAGCTTATCAAAAATTCAGTTTGTTAAATCTTATTGAAGATGCAGACCAAAGCCATTTTGAAAGACTAGTATTTTAATTTGCCTGCTGTAGGTTTTCGTCATGTATTTATTTTATGTAGCGTTCAGTTTCATGAAACAGTCAAGCAAATATTGATAGGTTGTTGAATTTAGTAACACTACCTTACTTACTTAAATTATCTATTTCCCTTCAGTTGCCAGTTGAAGATGACCTCATGCTTGCTGATGTAATATTAGTGATTGATTGTTAAAAGAATGTTGATATTTCCTTATGCTGTTTATTTTACTTCTTCATATATTGATCTTCTTTTCTTTGTCCTTTTTATACTTTCTGATTCCTTTGAGGATATACAATAAAAGCTCATAAAATCAGTTATGAATTATGTTATTAAAAATACAAATGTGAATTAGCTGCATTATAATCAGGCTTTCTTTTCTAAAAAAAAAAATTACAGAGCTACGTTTTTGAGTCCAAGTTCTCTTATTCATGGCTCCTATTTATTTTATCTTTGAGCTACATTAACTATATACTTAGCAAAAAATACTCTACTTTTATAAATTTTCTAATATGTTATATCACATTATCTGAGAATATTTTCCCAGTTTTTGTCAACTTTGTGACATATTTCACTCACAATTAATATTTCACTGAGCAATTTCGCTAAACACTTGCAATGTGGCAGTATTGAGCTATATCCTGAAAGTGTCACTAGTAAACAAGAGACGAGGTTTCTGTTCTCAGAGTTCAAAGTCTGGTTGTGGAAATACAAAAAGAAAACAGCTAGTAAATATATAAACTAGAAAATTAGACACTGTGATGAATATTTGAAGAAAATACAGGGTTCTCATAGCACTTAGCCTATTATAAATTTGTAGGATAAACTAAATTACTTGGTGTCCAGTATACAAACACATAACTCATACATTTTCACTCCCCTTAAAAATAACTATGGTTTATTTGAATATTTTGTGTAGTTCAGTCAAATACAGCTTTTCAATTATGATAGTTTTATTATTTAAAAATACACACAAGTGAGTTAAAATTATGGACCCTTGAAGATAAATTTAAATTTCATGAATTATAAATTTGTAAGAACTATTTGCAACATGGGATACATGTGCCACACTTTGTACCTTTACTGTATGAGACTTAATTCTCCAGCCTTATATTTAACTGTTCAATTACCCTTCTCCTCCCGTGTTCTAATCTTAGTGGGGTTCTTGCTCCTGAACATGCCTTACTTTTTCTTGCTTTTGGCCCTTTAATATACCATTCCCTGCATCTTCTACAGTCTCTATAATTTTCCCCACTATTGTCCACCCACAGGACTATCATATCTTATAGAGAGATTCCCAGTATCTGGACCATAGTACACATTCAATAAATGTTCATAAATAAATAAATGGATGAATGAAAGAATTCCGCAAAGTGACAAGAAAGGTAGTTCTGTTTATACACTCAAGTCTGGAATGTAATTAATGTATCTTGAAATTATTTTACTCTTTATAGCCAATGTACTGCGATCCTACATACAGTGTCGCAATCCTCATTTGGTGTTTTAGATGATCACAAAAGGTGTTACAGAATTTAGATAATATACAAAACAAATTTAACTCAAATCTAAAATGTAAAGAAATACCTCATTTTTAGGAGAGGATGCAAGGATTCATATATGTAGCAAGCACAGAGAGTTATGATCCATTTCTGCAACTCTAACAGAGAAAAGAATCATTATATTCTACCCTGCTATGGTACTTTTAGATACAGCCTATAGATATGAAAAGATATTTTGGATTTTGGTTCAGTGATTCATCATTCAAAGCACCAAGATAGTTTATATAAAGTAAAATTTATCTGTTTTGGGAATATAACCATTTCACTTTATATCGTTTATATCAAGATGATGTTAATCTGAAATCATTCATTTCTATACTAATCATACAGATGATAAAAATTCTAATCCAATATATTACGTTGTTCATAGGTAAATTCCATTCAATATAGAATAAGAAATTTTATCTTACCTTATCTGTATAAAAGGCAATAAAAAGTGCTATAAAAATAAATCAGGAGCTTTAAGCAGTTTGTGATTTTCAGATGAACCTAAGAAAATCATGGACAGCTGAAGATATCTCTGCATTTGGAACCAATTATTAAATCCTGCTATGGACAATGAAGCTAGTATAGATTTCTACCCTACCAGATAATTCTTAAAATATCTACTTTGATTTGTTTTTCTGCTACCTAAAATTGAGGAGACATACAATGTATTTTCTCAGTGACCATTTCTAATAATGTAACTAGATAATCAACCTGTTTATAGAATGACCCCCAGCAGCAAAATATAGCCCCTAAGATGAGGGCATTAGAGAGATTGCGTGATTTTTACCTCTTATCAGGCACATGGGGATTCAGCATAGTTGTAGCTCCAGTATAGCATTAAAATGCTAGGGAGAGGTCTAAATGAATGGATTGGTCCAACCCAGCAGGATCCAGGGGAAGCATGCAACCCAGTGAACACATAGGTACGTAGGGCTGGCTCACTGTGGACTTACAAGATAGTGGAATCACAAGCCAAGAGACCAATTCTGGACCCCATGGTTGTATAATTTGTTCAATAAACGGGTAAAGCAGAGTTTGAAAGATGTAGATATATCACTACAGTTAGAAGAGTCAGGAGATGGCAAGGGCTAGAGAGGTGTATGTCTGCAAATGTGGCCTATGTGGAAAATTATACAGAAAAACCTAAATGCTTTTTAATCTTCTCAGGTATGTTTAGAATTCTTAAGAAAAAGCAACCATATGGACCATTAAACACTAAAAGCAATACGTTAGTCCTTGAGTTTTCTTTATTGATTTTTGAAATCATCAATTTTAATTAACCTCTTTTCATGGTTCTTAGACTTTTATTTATAATTTTCTACGTACATTTACAGACTAAGAAATGAGATATTATCTGCATATTTCTTCCTTAAATTAACAAGGAAATTTGTTTAAATGGACAAGACAGATGTTTTTCACTGGCAGCATTAGACAAGAGAAATAATAAGTGGAAATACAAACAATGGAGATATAAGCAACTCAATGTAATAATTACCTGAAGTTGGCACTAACAGGCTGTAAGGTAATACATTTTCCTTCTTGAATTTTCTATCTAGGAATGTAGCTTTTCTACGTCAATTCATTATTGTGTCTATAATCAGGTGGTCTGCTGTAATTGATTGGATCTCAAGACACATGTCTTAATCCAGGAAACATAAAATACAGAATACAGATGTCAAACTAGAAATTGCTTTCACTGTTGTAACTTATCTTTGTTGCCTACTCTATTTTCCAGTCTGTCTCTCTCTTATGTGCTTTTCTTGTTCCCTTTGTTTGCTTTCTTCACTCATAATACTTCTTCAGTTTTTGGTTTAGTAGAACCAGACATATGTTCCCTAACATATGTGGCTACTCCCAAAGTGTCTTTGTATTAGCTTAAGTCTCAGTAATCAGTTATATTTGAACTTTTGCTCTGCAGATGGCATTGCAGTTCTAATTTTTAATTCTAAAATGATCCTATTCAATTCGGACAATGCCAAGATGATATGAAAATATACAATCTTCCTTTCTACAGATCTTCAGGATCTGAAAGTCCATTGACAATTTGAAGATCTATGCTGACTATAGGTCACTAGAATTCTCTCAGTGGGAGATACTTATGTGTTTTATAATTTATTTTGCAAAGGAAGCAATTTAAAGTATTCATTTTACACATATCTGAAGCATATTATCTGGTTCTATTTATTTATTTTTGAGGTATAATTTACATGTAAAAATTGTATACATTTAAGGTATGTAATGTGATGTTTTGGTATATTCATGCATTATGAAATGATTAGAACAATAAAGCTAGTTAACATACCTGTTACCTCACATAATTACCTTGTCTTTTTCTTTTGTGGTGAGAATATTTAAGAGCTACTCTTCTGGCAAATTTCAAGTATATAATACATTATTGTTAACTATAGTCACCATGCTGTACAATAGATCTCCAGAACTTATTCCTCTTATAATTGCAGGTTTGTTCCCTTTTATCATCAACAAATAGTTCAATTTATTTTGAAAAACATAAATGCCTCTTCCTAAGACTACAGTATTTCCTCATAAATCTTTTCTTAAATCACTGCAACTGGCTATATTGTGGTGGTATCTTCACTCTCCCAACTTAGTAGTTATTAGAAAGTAAAGTCATATTTTCAACAAAAGTACATTTACCTTTTGCATCCTTTTTGGTTAACAAATAGCTTCTTTAAGAAACTGCACTGAATACATCAAATTGTAATACAATTGGTATTTATCTTCTGTGTGTGTGAATGAGAACTTTTTTCACTGTGGTAAAATACACATAACATGGAATTTACCATCGTAACCATTTTAAAGTATACAAATCAATGACATCTAGTACATTCACCATGTTTTGCAACAATTCACTAGTCTAGATTAAGAATAATATTCCATTGTTATATAGATATGCCATTTTGTAGTGTGTAATGCACCTCATTATTTTGTTTGTTTTGTGACAGGAACTTTCTCTGTCACATTATCTGGAGTGCAGTGATGTAATCACTACAACCTCCACCTCCCAGGCTCAAGTGTGCCTCATACCTCAGCCTCCTGAGTAGCTGAGACTACAGGCACGTGCCACTGTACCTGGCTAGTTTTTGTAGAGACGGTACTTTACCATGTTGCCCATGCTGGTCTTGAACTCAAGAGCTCAAGAGATCCTCCTGTTTTGGCCTCCCAAAATGTTGGAATTACAGAAGTGAGCCACTGAACCCACCTGTCATCATTTTTGTAGCTAATATTCCATTATATAGATACTTTACATTTTGTCTATCCATTCATTTGTCAATGGATATTTGGGTTGTTCTCACCTTTTGAGTATTGTATATAGGGCTGCTGTGAATATTTGTGTACAATTTTTCAGTTGAACACCTGTTTTTAATTCCTTTGGTATCTGCCTCTGCATTGATTACCAGGGGGAAATTTATTGACAGTTTTAATTTCTTCTGGTAGAAATTGAGATAGACATTTTCAGGCATTCCCTGTGTATCAACAGGAATATAGCTGTTGGTAGGCAGAATAGTGTGTTCCCTTGGAATTTGTTTTATCCACATGAGTATCTAAGGATGGGAATTGAACCACCAGTAACAGTATCAGAAGCTATAGAAGTGGGTGGAGTGCAGTGCTATAGAGTACTATGGTGAATGGTAAAATGGTTTTAAATCTGGCTGGTGACAGAAATGATTATTAACATTAGAAAACTACAAATAATTTTTCTAGAATATACATTACATGCTCTTTAGTAAGGTTTACAAAGTACATTTTTAACGCTAGTTCTACTCTGTCTTATAGAAATATTCCCTAAGCAGTGGTAGCATTTTGTAGCATGTTTACTGCATTGGCCACAAGTAGTAAAGATAATCGTCAAGTTGTAGGTACTCATATAGTATTTATGAATGAGTTACCAAGGGACAGGGTCAAGTAGCAGGCTCCTCCAATGTGCCTGTACCTTGATGAAATTTGATGATAACATCTGTGACCCTGTTTCTTTGGCCAGTCAGTAGCAAATTTATTAAATTTGTGAATTTATTCCTTGTGAAGTTTATTAAAATCAAAAAATAAATGAAAGATAAGAATTGTAAGCAGCCGGATAATTTTCATACTATATATAATTTTAGTTAAATCTTTCTAATGATCTTAAATTAGGTATTATCTTTATGTTGCAGAGGAGGATATCAAAGTTAAGGTATTTGCCCACTGATGCTATTTCCTCAGTGTCACATAAAGAAAATGTTGTGAAGATATTGTTTCAAACATTGTTTCTATAATTCCTGAAATCTATGTTCTTTATGTTGCTCGTTAGAATATTGGGGTAAGATGATCAGAAATGACTATTAGAACAAAGGTCAAAGGTGTGATGGAATTCAAAGTAGAGTAGATCTCCTCTGGTTGAGGGAACTGGTGAGGAAATAATAAAGATGAAATAATAAAAAAAGTGACATTAATCTGGGCACGGTGGCTCACACCTGTAGTCCCAGCACTTTGGGAGGCTTAGGTGGGTGGATCACTTGAGCTCAGGAGTTTGAGACCAGCCTGGGCAATGTGTGGAAACCCCATCTCTACAAAAATTAGCTCGGCATGGTAGCATGCGACTGTGGTCCCAGCTACTCTGGAGGCTGAGATGGATGAATCACTGGAACCCAGGAGTCAGAGGTTGCAGTGAGCTGAGATAGTGCCACTGCCCTCCAGCCTGACCCACAGAGCAAGAACCTGTCTTTAAATAAATAAATAAATAAATAAGTGTGACATTTGAAATGTTTCTTAAAGAAATGGATAGGGATGCAATAAGCAGAGATTGGGAGTAAATAGACCAAGGTGTTAAAACATAAGAGTTTGGACAGCAGCTGAAATTTGGGTTTTGAATGAGTAAGTAGTGGAAGATTCACTTGCAAGTGGAATTTGTGGAAAGCCTTGACTGAGAAGCTGAAGAGTTTTGGAAAGAAAAACAAGTTGTTGAAGGATTTAAGTAGAGCAGTAATTTGAATGTGGATACAAGATGAATCTAGCAACTACATGTGTGGTATCTTGGAGTGGAAAATTCTGAAGGAGGGGATATAATATATAAGACTTTAAAAAATAGTCCATTGAGAAAAATGAGCTGATGAACTAGAGGTGGTAGCAATAGGAATAGAAAGAAGCACAGAGGCATGTGAATTATTGTTCTAGTGACGTACTGCTTGGTTCTTGTGGCTGATCGTGTGGATATCTACACTGTTTAGTGGAAGCATATGTCACCTCTTGAGAGTGTTATCGTCTCGTTATTTAGAGACTGATGAAATTCAAATTTTAGCCTTATGTAAACACATACATAATTTCTTATGCTCTTGTAACCATTATTCTGGTAATTATTAGAGCCAGGGCTAAAAACTTGGGTATATTTAACCCCAATATTTAAAGAGGATAATAAATCATGTATTAATTGCTTAGTGAAACTAAGAGTGGGAGAAGTTGGGTCTATCTGGATAATGGCTGCTCTGTACAACTAAATAGACTAATAGAATATCAAAGGAAATAAAACTTTATTTTCTAATAAATGCAATAACAAAGCAAGGCTGACAAAATATATGTCAGCTATATCTAGAGGTCATACCTTAACAAAAAAATGATTTGTATCTAACATGTCAGGTATCCTTATATATATGTAAATGCAAATCATTCCTTTAAAATGATGTCTTTCACAATATCTCCCTTTAGAAATTTTCTTTGTTCTACTAATTTACTTGGCCAATTTTTTTTTTCACCTGGCATAGGAAAGAAATTTTATTTTTCTCTGACTTATACTGATAACAAAGGATTCTACAGTGATAATAAATTTTGAAATTACAAAGTTCTTCATTAAGGCTAAGCCTAAAATCCCATATGGAAAATCAGTTTTTGCCTCGACAATCCTGTATGACTTTGGAAGGTTTAGTATATGTTTCTCTATATTGCTCTAATGTAGTCACCTATTTATTTATTCAACCAAACATTTATTGTGTGCCTACTGTTGGTGAGTAAAGTTCCTATCATTGAGCTTAGTAGAGGATAGAGGATAGATAAAATACATAAGAAAACAAATCAATTTGTAATCTAATATCAGGTGATGATGAATGCCATGAACAACAACACTAAAAAAACTGTAAAAAGAATAGCCCAGAAAAATACAAGGGAGCAGTGTTACTGCATGCCATTTCAAAGATACGATGGGTAGAGAAGGCCTCTGTGAGACCTTCTACATTTGAGTAGAGACCTGAATAAAGTGAGGAACAAGCCAAAGGGGATCCAGTGACAGAATATTTTAAAACAGCTGGAACAGTAAGCAAAGACCCTGAGATAAAAACAAGATTAAAATTTTTGAGAAATAGGAAGAAGGCTAACATGAAATGAAGAGGACAGTGG
This sequence comes from Theropithecus gelada, assembly GCF_003255815.1. NCBI lineage: Eukaryota > Metazoa > Chordata > Mammalia > Primates > Cercopithecidae > Theropithecus > Theropithecus gelada. The sequence continues at coordinate 82,179,595 of NC_037682.1, forward strand.
TGGGTGGAACGTGAAATGAAGAGGACGCTGGAAAACTAGACTGAGGCCAGCTCATAGAGGACTTTGGAGGTTGATGGTAAGGAGTTTGCATTTTAGCTTAAGGTTGATTAACATTTTTGAAGGATTTTGAATAGGGGAGTCACATAATCTGATTTATGTTTTAAAGATTAGACTGTGTTGTAGAAATAGAATATTGAATAGAGATGAATGGGATGAAGCAGGTAAGTTCAGTAGTTCAGTAAGAGATGTTGTAACAATATACTTTTGGGATGTTCATTTTGTTTCACATTCCATGAGTCTGGTTCCATTAACTCTGTTATTCAACCTTTTACAATGTGGAATCAAAGACAATCTAAAAGGGGATCATGTATCTTAGTAAAAGGCACATGTGGGTAAAATTGGCAGATGGGGACTTGAACTTGTACTGGAATTACATTTTGATTTTACTTTTCCAGCTTTTTTTTTTTTTTTTAAATCATAGTAGGTCAGTGTTAAGCAGATTTGATGGAATAGGAAAATAAAGAGAAACACAAGAAAGAAAAATAAGTGATAATGTTTTTTCATATAGAGCATCTCTTGGTGGTTTTGAAATTTTTGGAAGCCTTTAGTGAGTACCTTCAGGACAAAGTACAGTTTAACCTGTTATTCAAAACCTTCCATGGCTTAACCTATGTCTACTTACTACTCTTATTTTCTGTCACAACCCTGTTCATATTTTTCTCTTTAGCAATAGGCAACTGTCAAAAAGTTCATTTTATTTCGTGTTTCATTGCCTTTGCTTATATTCTTTCTATATTACATGGTAAAATTATTTTTTATGCTCTAAAACTTACCTGATTAATCAGCATTACAGGGAGGTTTTTTCACCATCCCTCCGTATTCACTGTTGCTCACCTTTGTCAGTGAAAAGTCAAAGATGAGACTGCAAAGCAGAAAGACAAAGTATTTACTCGGTTCTTAAGAATTGCAATTCAGGAGACACAGACTCAGCTAAAAGCCAAATTGTGTTCTGAATAAAGGAAAGGTAGTAGGAATTTTTAAAAGCATGCTGAAGGTGATTACACAAGTTATTTCAGAAGAATGATCATTAATGGAGGTAGCTGGCTTAGTACATGAGTCCATAGTTCATTGGTTGTCATTGTTCGTAAGTTGTAGTGCTGATGAAATGTAGCTGTTTTTCAAGATGTGGTGGTCATGGTGATTTGGCCCAGTTAAAAGGTTCAAGACAAGTTCCTGTTTTGCAAGGTTGCAGGTTGTGCAGGTAGTCCTCCTTAGAAAGGCTTGCCAACTCCATATTAGAGCCCTGAGTCATAGCGAGGCTGCTACAGGAAAGGGGTCTTGATTCACAGAGTAAAGTGAAAGCAAGTTTATTAGAGCTGTAAAGAAACAAAAGAATGGCTGCCTCATAGGCAGAGCAGCCCCAAGGACTGCTGATTGGCTATTTTTATGGTTATTGCTTGATCATATGCTAAACAAGGGGCGGATCATTCATGAATCTTCCAGGAAAGGGATGGGCAATTCCCAGAAGTGAGGGTTCCTCCCCTTTTTAGATAATATAAACTAACTTCTGGATATTACCATGGCATTTGTAAACTGTCATGGTGCCGGTGGGAGCGTCTTTTAGCATGTTAATGCATTCTAATTAGTGTATAATAAGCAATGAGAATGATCGGAGGTTAACTTTTGTCACCACATTGGTTCTGGTGGGTTTCAGTTGGCTTCTTTATCACATCTTATTTTATCAGTAGGATCTTTGTGACCTGTATCTTGTGCCAATCTCATATCTCATCCTATGACTAAGGATGCTAACCTCCTGGAAATGCAGCCCAACAGGTCTCAGCCTCATTTTACCCAGACCCTATTCAAGATGGAGTCAGTCTGATTTGAATGCCTCTGACAATGCCATTTTGTATAGCACATTTTATACCTTCTTTGGTCACTTCATCCAAGGGGAGCATAATTAACTCTTCTTGCATGCCACTTCTGTATCACCAGCATGTGTCTAGAGTGTCATTAGTTATTCTGTATTGCTTGTTTGCATGTCTGTTTTTCCTCCAATACTGTGACAGCTCTTTGAAGGCTGTCACTTACATTGCTCTGGTGTTTAAAACCCTCTGGTGTCTCTTTGTTGCCCTCATGGTAAAGTCTAAATTTCTAAAATGGCATAAAATAAACTTTTCATAAGATCCAGACTTGACTTTGCATTTGGACTCATCCTCTTACAGTAGGTAGGTAGTCAGATGTGAACAGGGCAGGAGAGGGCCCCCACCTACCCGACACACACACCAGAAGTGTCAGGTGGCAATCAGGTGATGTTCAGGCAGTTGTTAACTGTCTCTCTAAAAATATTAATAATAATTGGTCACAGCCAATGCCAGGGAAAGGCAATCTTCCAATAAATAGAAACACTTGAAACTGGTGATGAGCCGCTTCCAAATAAGAACTCAGGAGTTTGGCAAGTGTGCTCAAGCATGTGCATTAAGAGGCAAAATGGCAGAGTTTAACTGGTATATGACCTTCTAGGAACATTCAACTGGTGAAGGAAAAACACCTCCAGTGAGCATGTGTTAAACTCCAGTAAACACATTGTGCATATGGCCTTTCCCGAGCACTAACAGACCACTGAACATGCAGACAACCCATCCCAAGGGAAGAATCAGGGGAGAAGGGATGCAAGACCCTGGAAGTATGCCAACATATAAAACCCAAAGTCAAAAGTCAAACCACGCACTTGAATCTCTCAAGTTGCCTGGTGGGCCCTCTTCCAAGTGTACTTTACTTCCTTTCATTCCCGCTCTAAAACTTTTTAATAAACTTTCACTCCTGTCCAAAACTTGCCGCAGGCCCTCCTCCTGCCTTCTGCCCCTCAGTCAAATTCTTTCTTCTGAGTAGGTAAGAATTGAGGTTGCTGCAGATCGATATGGGTTTGCCAGTAACAATCTCTGCCCAATCCCTGCTTTCTCCTGCTTCTATCTATACTGTACTACATTTAATTTCTGAGATGAGCCATGCTGTCTCTTGCCTCATTGCCTTTGAATATGCTGTCCTCTCTTCCTAGAACATCTCTTCCCACCTTAATCCTGAGACTGCCTTTGCAAAAATTATAATACTGAGAAAATTATGGCAGTGGAGGAGATCTGATCTAGCAATCTCCCTTTTGCCTTTTGCCTTCAAACTGCCTAAATTATTTCTGGGCTTAGCCTGGGCTAGCTTTGGGAGACATTTAGTTTATAGTTTAAATGATAATAGCCCTTCACTAAAACTCAGCTGTCTTTGTAAAGTTAGACCATCAGGCTACGGGGAGTAGAGGAGCCTACATTCTGCTAAGGTGTAGACATAAATGATCACCAGCTATTATTTGTGAGAACACAAGACATGCAATTTCTCTAATTACTCCTCAGATAATATCACTATTATATAATCTAAAATTGGCCTTTTGAGAATCTTTTTAGTTTTTTTTTTTTTTTTGGCATGTCTGACACCTGGCTCCACCCAGACCTGCCAATTGCTCCTGTGGCCCCACCCAGAAGCAACTCAGTGAAAGAGAATAGCTTTCATTCGCTATGATTTCATCTCTGACACAACCAATCAGCAGCAAGCACTCATTGCCTAGCCACTCCTACTCCTTCCCCCAAACTGCCTTTGAAAAACTCCTAACCTACAAGCCTTTGAGGTGATTGATTTGAGTACTAACTCTGTTTCCCATGTGGTGTGGCTAGCTCACATCAATTAAACTCTTTCTTTACTGCAATGCCATGGTCTTTGTGCAACAGGCAGGAAGAACCCATCAAGCAGTTACAGTCCCATTGCCTGGATAATTCCTACTTGTCCTTTAGGTCTCAGTAGTCTGTACATTTTCCAGGAAGTCTTTCTAGATGACCATGTCTAGGTTAGGTGTGCCTCTGGTGAATACATTGCACATGTGCCCTTGCCTCATCATAATACCATTTTCTGTGTTCTGCTTATTTACTTGTCTGTATTCTCAACTAGACTCTGTGCTACTTGATGGAGGGAATCATGTTTGTATTTGGTATTTGTGTGATACTGTGAAATATATATTAGTTCTTCATCATTTCCTGGCATATAACTCCCCAAATCCTCAGAATCTTCACAACAGTTTATCTTTTTGTGTGCTAATAAGTTGATGGATGGCTAGCAGCCCCTGGTTAGCTTCAGGATGGGGGCTGGTCACTGGAAAGAGTAGAGAAGCATTAAAAGGTTGGGACTTTCAGCCCTACCCCACAACCTCTGGGGAGCAGAGAGAGGTTGAAGATCAAGTTGTTTACTAATGGTCAATGATTTAATCAGTCATACCTACAAAATGAAGCTTCCATAAAACCCCCAAAGAAGTAGGTTCAGGGAGTTTGCAGATAGCTGCACACATGTGGGATTCCAGGAAGGTGAACAAGAACACAACCACATGTCAGGAGGGTAGTGCACCTCAACTCCATCAGAAGAGAAGCTCCCGTGCTCTAGATCCTTCCAGACCTTGCCCTGTGTATCTCTTCATCTGACTGTTTATTTGTATCCTTTGAAATATTTCTTGCAATAAACTAGTAAATGTAAGTGTTTCTTTCAGTTCTGTGAGCTCCTGAAGAACATTAATTGAACCCAAGGAGGGGGCTGTGGAAACTCTGATTTATAGCCAGTTGGTCAGAAGCACAGGCAAAATAACCTGTGGCTCTCAAATGGCATCGGAAATGGGGCTCAGTCTTGTGGGATCAACCTGTGTGATCTGATGCCATCTCCAGGCAAGTAGTGTCAGAATGGAATTGAATTAGAGTACACTCAGGTGCCTTCTACTGCAGAACTGATTGCTCGCTTGCCGATGTGGAGACACAGTGTCAGAAGCATGTTGTGAGAGTACAATAGGAAAAACCGAGTTTTTTTTTTTTTTTCCCTGCTTATTTATTTAGACTCCACTCGGCATTTTGTTTACAGAGACCAACATAATTACTGGAACATAATAGGAGCTGAAAACATATTTGTAAAATTAGTGAGACAGAATTTTATCTAGCTCTCTTACATACCCCGAGAACTTAGCACTGGGCTTAATGTAACAAATGTGTGTTGAATTTAATTGTAACAAACTTATACATTCCATTCTAGTAGTATAAAAAGACAGGAAACCAAATTTGACTACTAAGTCTTTAAAAGAACAAAATATAGACCATTTAACCTAATTCTCTCTCTCCCTCCTCCCACACCTTGTTTGTCTCCTCTCTCTGTCTCTCTTTTCCCCAGTCTCTCTTCTCCCTGCTTCCCTCTCTCATTATGAACCATTGACAGTGTGCTCTGTCATGCACAGAAAAATCTTAAAAGCAAGTAAATACAAGTGCAACAGTATTGTAAATTAAGTTTAGCCTAAATCTGCCTCCTAACACATTTTAAGTTCAGCCTAAAGGTTTCACCTTAGTACTATAACCTAACTGGATGTGTAAACAGACTATAACCTACTCTTGTAACAAGTAATTTGAGTCTCAGCCAATCACAGAAGCCATGCTTCAACCACTCACAGGCAGCCAGATGCTCAAACCCCGTTCAAATAAGGCCAACACTGAGCTGTAATCAATCTGGCTGTTTCTGTTCCTCACTTCCCTTTTTCTGTCCATAAATCCTCTATGATCTTGCAGCAGTGCTGAGGTCCTCTGAACATATTCAGGTTGTGGGGGATGGGGGGCTACCAGATTCACAAGTTATTGTTTGCTTTGTTAAACTCTGTTAAGTATGGTTTGTCTAAACTTTTTCTTTTATCAGTATTTGTTTGTACACTTTGTATATTTCAGGAATTATTAGGACACATAAACGTGAATAGATGACAGTCCTTTCCAAGTATAATCTGGTGGATGGAAGTACACCTAGGACAATAACTCAACCCAAATATAAAGTAATGAAATGGTTGGGAGTCAGTATCAACAGCATATAACTCCATGTTTAAATGTCTTTAACTGTGGCACTGGGAAACATATTTCATTTAGTTATTTTTTGTTTTTAGTTTTTAATTTTTGTGGGTACATCATAGGTTTATGTGTTTATAGGGTACATGAGATGTTTTAATACAGGCATTCAATGTAAAATAAGCATATTATGGAGAATGGGGTATCCATTCACTCAAGCATTTATCCTTTGAGTTACAAACAATCCAGTTATACTCTTTAAGTTATTTAAAAATGTACCATTAAATTATTACTGACTATAGTAATCCTGCTGTGCCTTCAAATAGTAAGTTAGAAACATGAAGTTTTCTAACTTTTTTTTTTTTTTTTTTGGTATCTATTATTGAAACAGGAGAGTAGCCTGATCTCCGTCATGGGACATGCAACAGGGGTGTGGCTTGCCTATTTGGTCTCTGCTCACCAGTTCGCCCTGCTGCTCAAACCCCTTGTGGTACAGGGAACATGCAGATGGGCAGGTGCAGAGTCTGGGGTGAGTGCTTTGGGCTCCAGCCCTTAGGTAGTGTCTAGGGATGGTTGTCTGCAATCCCAGTATTACAAAGCTCTTTCAGCTTTGTTGTCTGCAGATGGCTTGAGTGTGAAACCAGCTCATTGGACCCTCTGCCTTTTCACAAGGGCATAGGGCCAATGTGATAGCTTTTCTGTATTCTGAGCTCTTGCCTGGCATCCTGGAAAAATTGAGTCACATGTGGGCTTGAAGAATGAATGCAAGGTTTTATTGAGCGGTGGAGGTGGCTTTCAGCGGGATGGATGGGGAACTGGAAGTGGGGGATAGAGTGGGAAGGTGATCTTCCCTTGGAGTACAGTCGCCCAGCAACCAGACTCCTCTCCAACTACCTCCAGCTGAACTCCTCAGCATACAGATGTTCCTCCTCTTCTCTCTTTCTCATTCCGCCATCTGTCTGTTGTTCTGCCGGCTTGCTGGTCAGCTAGTCTGCTGATCTGTTTGTCTCCTTCTGGAGCCTGGGGTTTGGGGTTTATATGGATGCAGGATAGGGGGTGTGGTGGGCCCAAAGGCAACTTCTGGGAGGGAAAATAGCAATGCTGGTCCTCATTTAGGGCTCTGGGTCTTCAGGCTCGAGGGTACGGCCTTTACCCGGTATCTGCCCTCTTCTACCCAGTATTTCCCTGTCACTTGTCCCTATCATTAACAATCTCCATCTCCTGCACCTACTAGTAGAAGGATGGGTCACCAGTGGTCCCAGCCACTGGTGACCATCCTTCTACTGTTTATGTTCATGAATTCAATTGTTTTAATTTTTGGATCTCACAAGTAAGTGAGGAGATGTAATGTTTGTCTTTCTACGTCTGGCTTACTTTACTTAACATAATGGTTTCTAGTTCCATACAAGTTGTTGCAAATGACTGGATCTCATTTTTTTTTTTTTTGGCTGGATATACTCCACTGTGTATATGGACCACATTTTTAAAATCCACATTTTCTAATCTGTTGATGGACACTTAGGTTGCTTCCAAATCTTAGCTATTGTAAACAATGATGCAGCAAACATAGGATGCAGTTACCTCTTCAATATACTGATTTCTCTTCTTTTGGGTATATGCCCAGCAGTTGGATTGCCGAGTCATGTGGTAGCTCAATTTTTAGATTTTTGAGGAACTTCCAAACTGTTCTCCATAGTGGTTGCACTAATTTACATTCCCACCAACCGTGTACAAGGGTTCCCTTTTCTCCACATCCTCACCAGCATTTGTTATTGCCTGTCTTTTGGATATAAGCCATTTTAACTGGAGTGAGGTGATACTGTAGTTTTGATTAGCATTTCTCTGATGATCAGTGATGCTGAGAACCTTGTCATATGCCTGTTTGTCATTTGTGTTTCTTTTTTTGAGAAATGCCTATTCACATCTTACGTCCATTTTTAAATTGGATTATTGGACTTTTTTCCTATGGAGTTGTTTAAATTCCTTATATATTCTAGTTATTAACCCCTTGTCAGATGGGTAGCATGCAAATATTATCTTACATTCTGTGAATTGTCTCTATACTTTGTTGTATCCTTTGCTATGTAGAAGCTTTTTAACTTGATATGATCCCCTTTGTCCATTTTTGCTTTGGTTGTGCTTATGGGGTATTGCTCAAAAAATTTTTGCCCAGATCATTGTTCTGGAGATTTTACCCAGTGTTTTCTTGTAGCAGTTTCATAGTTTGAGGTCTTAGATTTTAAGTCTTTAATCCATTTTGATTTCATCTTTGTATATGGTGAAAGGTAGGGGTCTAGTTTCATTCTTCTGCATACGGAATCCATTTTCCCAGCACCATTTTTTGAAGAGACTGTTTTTTCCCCAGTGTATATTCTTGGCACTTTTGTTGAAAATGAGTTCACTGTAGGTGTGTGGATTTGTTTCTGAGTTCTCTATTTGTTTTCCGGGTTGACTTGTTCTTTCTTCTTTCTTCTTCTTCTTCTTTTCTTCTTCTTCTTCTTATCCCTACATTACATTTAGCTCAGCATTTGCAATGAGAAAGAAGATCCCCTTTTGTGTTAGGACTGGACGGCTCAGTCCAAACCCTTTCTTATGTGTTTGTCCCAGATACCTCCTTCTTATTGGGGAGATTATCGCTGATTACTTCTACAATAACACTGCCCCCACCCCAAACCCCTCTTTCCCAATTACCCTGCCTTATTATTTATTCATATACACATGGTCAACAAGCACATGAAAACATTCTCAGCGTTACTGGTTGTTAGTGAAATGTAGATGAAAACCCAGTAAGATACCATTTTACACTCACTTTAATGACTCTTATCAAAGAGATAGATAATACCAAGTGTTGATAAGGAGATGGATAAGCTAGAATCATTATATGTTGCTGGCAATAATGCAAAATGATACAGTCACCTTGAAAAACAATTTGACATAACTTAGAATAGTTACACATAAACTTACTATACAACTCAGAAATTCTACCCCTCGGAATGTACCTGAGAGAAATGAAAATTTATATTCATATGAATTTTATATATGAATGTTATAGCAACATTACTCAAATTGGGTAAAAACTTGGCCAATTGGTGAATGGATTAAAGAATGTGGTATATCTCTACAATGGAATATTAAGAAAGTAAAACAGAAGTACTGATGTATGCTACAACATGGATGAATCTCAGAAACATTATGTTAAGTAAAAGAAGCCTAATGTGAAAGACTACATATTGATTTCATAAAATCGTTTGTATGAAATGTCCAGAAGTAAAATCTTTAGACACAGAAATCAGACCAGTAGTCAACTGGGTATGGGAGTGAATGATAACATTAACTGCAAGTGGGAACTGACTAAGAGAGTTAGTCTTAGAGTCAGTCTTAGTGGGAATTTTGGGGGGTAATGAACATGTTCTGAAAATACATTGTTGTCATGGCTACATAACTCAATATACTTAGTTATATACTTTCAATGGATGAATTTTATGATGTATACATTATGCCACAAAGCATCAAAAATGGAGTTTTATTCTTACTATAATTTATAGGCAACAATATGGTCAAACTGCAATCTTCTTTCTTGCATTAGATTGTATATTTGGTTTAATTATTTTTCTAGCATAAATAGTAAGTACTTCTCTTTTTTTTCCTGGGTGTTTATGTTTATAAATATTAGGTATTCTCTACTCCATTAGGGAACACTGTTCTATAATTAAAAAAAAATCCTTTCTGAAATGTTTGCTTGGAGGCCCTGAATTGATATTTGCACATGTGCATATTTGCATATCAGTTAAAAATGTAAATTATATTTGGTAAAATACCTGGTTGTTTGGGGAAATATAAAAAGATGTTGGACTAAGTATGTTTGCTTATTCATTTAGTCTTTGATTACCAAATATGTACTTATTGAGTTTCTATTTTGTGCAATAGAGGCATACAAATTTAAAAGCTAGAAGGAAAGGCAAGAACGATCTGATTGACTTCAACTTATCAAAAATAATAAAACTGATTCAAATGACTTGTCCAGTGCAAAACCCTAAATGACAAAATCAGAGCAGATTCTGGTTGTTCCCGTTCTTCCTATTACCCTTGTGATAAGTGCTGTGTTCATGAGAATTTACCAGAAATTTGACAAGTTAGTAGATTAAAAATCATATTTAATCACTGTCATTTTAGGACTAACTCTTATGTACATATGGTCAACATTTGTGTCACTGAAGAGACACTAGGCTTTGGGTGAGCTAAGGGACTGTGGGAAATTTACTGATAACAAAATGTTTTTATACTGTGAAAGGAAAGCATTCTAAACCTTGTCACATGCTTCTTCCACATTAGCTTACAATGTGATTTTCTCTCTTTTAGCTGTAAATATTATTAAAAGGACTTGAAACTGACAAGCCTCCTTGACAATAGTTTATGAAATTTGATTAAGCATTTATTGATTAGCAAAGCAAACTGCATACATCATTTCAAAATAAATCATTCTACAATTTTATAACTGTTAAATGTAGCCCAGACATATGAATCCCCTAATTTATGTATTCTACACTTAAACATATAAGATCAAAGCATGTTGCATCTTCACCTTACAAATAACAAAAGTGAATTCTTTTTCTTATGTTGGAAATCAAGTTTTTGTCAATTTCCATGTTTTCACTAGGCTGAGGGGAAAGAGGAGAATGGAAGCCTACTTAATACAGATTGGACATTTGTCCAGCAGCTATAAAACAGATGAATAACAGATTTTTGGAGACTTTTATCCTAAATATACTTAAAGTGAATTACAAGTAAAATGTAATTGTTTTGTAACTGCATCACACCAGTCTGGTTCAATGTTCATGTAACAAAGTTATAGGTTGTTTTCTGGTTGCTATGGACTCTCAAGTTGAAGGTCATAGAACCTGAGAATGCCCAGATAAACCAAGCATGCAACCATAGAGGAAACCTAAGTGATCGGATCAAATAATAGTAACAGAATTAAGAAGTGAATCCTGGTAAGGTCCAGGATCCAATCAGATTGAGCCCTGATGTCACCCTGTAACAGTGCCCAGGCAGGTCATGCTTCTGGATAACACCTGATTGCCAGATTCAATCAGATCATACCTCATTGCTCTATCCTTCTAAAACTTGACCCAGCCTCCAGCTTGAAGAGAGAGACTTGGGTGTTTCCTCCTGTCTCCTTGCCAGCTGACTCACAGTAAAGCTTTTCTTTTCTCAAAAGCCAGTGCCATAGTATTGACCTCTACGTGCATCAGGCAGCAAACTCTTTGGTAGCTCTTTGAGGCGATTTTAATATTCCAATTTCAGTGCTTAAGTTAACTTCATGGTATACATTACTTCTTGGAAGGCAATGGGTAAAATGTTTTTTTTTAAGTCCAAATTTTTATAATTTATCTTATTACTGTTTTTGAGATGGAGTCTCGCTCTGTCGCCCAGGCTGGAGTGCAGTGGAGCAATCTCAGCTCACTGCAACCTCCGCCTCCAGGGTTCATGCCATTCTCCTGCCTCAGCCTCCCGAGTAGCTGAGACTACAGGCGCCCGCCACCATGCCCAGCTAATTTTTTGTATTTTTAGTAGAGACGGGACTTCACCATGTTAGCCAGGATAGTCTTGATCTCCTGACCTCATGATACGCCCACCTCGCCCTCCCAAAATGCTGGGATTACAGGCGTGAGCCACCGCGGCCGGCTGATTTCTCATTTTTAAAAACTTCCTTTGATTTCTGATGGTCAGTTTCTCTTATTAAGAAATACAAACTATTGGCTATTTGCTGTTGACTGACCCTCACCTCCTACCGTGGCAAAATCATAATCCTCCAAGAAGATCAATTATCTCCGTCTTTGAGTGGATCGTCCACTGGAAACTACATTGATATCAAAATTCATGTCATGCTTCCAAAATATATTTATTAAAAGACTTTACCATCGAACTCAGTTATATAAGAGAGTGATTTTTAATGTTAAGTTCATATATACTATATAATCATTTATTAATAAATATTAATAAAACCTGTAATATGCCAGGATTTTACTATGTGTTGAGAAACAATGATTAAAAAACAGTCATTTTCTGCTCTAATGAAGTTTAAAATATCAGATATGCAAACTTTTATATTTATACTATAAACAAATATAGTAAGATAATTGATAAGTCCTGAGCTAACTAAAACTATGTGAGTTTTGTTGTCTCTACTGTTGAGTTTATTAAAAATTGTTTAGACCTTCGTGGATATAATTTTTGTTATGTTGATAGGGAAAATAACATTTGTGGTATATGGCATTTTCAAAAAAAATTCACTGTGGTATTTCTGGTATCTTATTCTCTGAATCCTTGCCATACCACTATCAGAGGAGTCTGTTTTCTCTCCCTATGAACTTGGAAGGGGTTATATCTTCTCTGACCAAAAGAGTATAGCAGAAATGGTACTAGAAATGATACTGTGGAACTTCCATGGCTAGATCTAAAAATTATACAGCTTCCAAATGGTTGTCTCTTGGGATGTTTGCCATTGGAACCCAGCTACCACGTTGTGAGGAAGCCCAGGACAAACGGAGGGTTGTGTGTATATGTTTCGGTTGCCAGCCTCATCAAAAAACTCGGCTGATAGCTAGTATCCACTCTGAGATGTATGAGTAAGCAAGCTTCAGATGATTATAGACCTCAGCCTTCAAGCCACCTCAGCTGAGGCTTAGTGAGCCAGAGACCAGCTATCCCTTTAGTAGCCCTGCCCAAATTGCACATTTGTGAGCAAAATAAATGGTTTTAGAATTTGAAGCCATTAAGTTTGGAGATCTTGTGTGTGTATGTACAAAAATATATAGCTGCAGCAGAGTGTCTCCATATCTAAACTTTGGTTTATAAAAATATTTTTTTATAGTTCTGTATAGTGAGAGAACAATGTGTCTTGAAAATTGACCACTTGTACTTGCCTAGATTTACCATTCCAAGTTCATTTCCTTTTTGTTTTACATGTACTGTTTACATTCTAGTGAAACATAGCTTCTCACTTTCATCTTTTGCTTGTTCATTCCAGATACATTTATTTGATTTTTGTGATATCTACTATGTGCTAGTTGTTTTACTAGAGACTAGTTTTCTCTGAATACACTATGTTTTCTCAGCTCTCCATTTTTGCACGTATTGTTCCTTTGGTCAGAAAACCTTTCTCAAACTCTCACAGAAGTCTCTGGAAGGACTTCAGCTCCCTTCCAGAACCAGTTCCGATGTCAGCGTTATTGTGAAGCTTTTCTTTACTTCACTGGTAGTTTCTGTATCTTTCTTATATTCAGAGCACTATACATATCTGTTATAGGTCTTACAAAGAATTGTAATTCTCAATTTTAGCCTAACTCCTCCACTGGATCTTGAGCTCTTGGAGGTTAAGCACAAATGTCTTTCTATCTATGAATCCTCATGTACTTTATACCATAGTGTCAGTAACATAATAGTTTCATGATACAAGATGGTTAAATATTGTTAAAAGATGCTTATTGATTAAGCACTGTATTTTCTGATGCTTTATTCATTTTTACTATTTTGAATACTTTATATGGGACTACTGTTGCACACATGATAATAGCAATTATGTCATTTGCTAGTACTGAGCTGAAATAACAAATTTCATATATGCCACCATGTACCTATAAGGTAGTAATAGCTTTTGATTATAGTCAGCTTTACCCTTATTTTAACAACCTGCTGGAAGATTAAAGATTTAATTGCTTATTTCTAAACTTCAGACTTCTTTTAAGCTTTAAACATGGTCCCACATAAAAGAATTTTCGTTAACCTATGTACTGCAACAATGAAAACAAGTCTCCTTTATGTACAGTTAAGAAATATTCTTTCAAAAAAGGTTAAGAACATTTTCTGCTTAATAGGATGCTTCATCCAGATAAAACTGTGTGATTGTTAAGAGTACTTTTCTATTTAATCATAAGGGCCTTTTTTGTATTAGGAGTGGAACTGTGACCATTTACTAAGCTATGGTTTACTGGAGCCGAGAAAGATTTGGAAGACCTTCTCTTTTATCTTTTCTATATCAAAGCTTAAGTACAGATACCTTATGTACTTTTTAGTTACTTACATTCTAAAAGGGCTCATTAAGAAACAATGCCATAAAATCAATGATGTTAGAGTTTCAGCTTTGTGAATATGACCTTTGCCAGACTTGTAGAAAACCTGAGGGCTTTTTAGGGAGAGCTTCCTAAAGTGCAAGTGTTACTCAAATTGGTGCCCCTGGGGAAGAGAGTGAAAAAATAAATAAAATGACTAATTAAGACTTTGAAAAACAACTTCACTTGTCTATTTAATCATTTTACCTACGATCAGCTCCATTCTCAATAATTAAAACGTATTCCTTTAAACAGTGGACTGTACTTTGTTTCATAGAGATACGTCTAAAATGTATTGTGCATTCCTTTGCTCTATTAAAGAGAGCATAGTGCATAGAATACAAACTTTCTCCATGACAAGATGACATCATTTTGAACATCCAATGGTATAAAATTCTGTGAGGCAGAATTGTCATCAGTGCTATTGAGCTTCTTGCCCCTAGACTAAATTATCCTAGATTGCTATATTGTGCTTTAATTCTCTTGTCTCACTCCTTAAAAGCAGTTGTCCCAGCTCAGTACTGCTGCTTTTAGCAGCCTTCCCCCAACACTCCTCCACCCCTCACTTTCTTGCTGATGCTCTGTAACTATAACTTTACAGTGACAAAGTCCTGGATTTCAATATTTAGTAGCTGTTACTTGGCCTCTGTAAGTCTCATTTTGGGAGGCTAATGGTAGTACCTCCTTCAGGGACTGTGATGAGAACCAAATTAAAAATGCACATGAAGCATGGAGCTTTAAGCTATAATTTATTTAACTGCCTGTGGTAGCTTAGTAACAATAAAAGATACCAAAAGAAACAAGGTGTCTAACCTTGTTAAGCAAGCAACTTGAATTTTAAATATAATTTTTAAGTTAAAGAATGTTTTCCAGGGGGAACATTTATTGCTTTTCTATGTCAGAATGTTTGTAGGGGTTTAGAGTTACTTTTCACTAATATTTAAGTTTAATGATGTTTAGGAGAGTTGAGGATTACAGAGCTTGGCAGAAAAGTGGGTAGTATTGTATTTTTATATATTGAACTTACAGAAAAATGGGTAAGCTTATATAAATAAAAGTTTTAACTATTGAAGGAAATTGCTATTAATAGTACTAATATTTTTAAATATTTAGTGAATAATACTGTAAATGAGTATAATGTTAGAATACATTATACAACTCAATATCATTTTTAATTTTTCCTTAGCTTTCTCCAGTGAATCAGGTGCCATATCTTGTGTATTTTACCTGCATATTGTCTTCTGTTCTCTTTTTCATTCCCTGTTATCTCTCAGGAAGGAAAGATGAGCATTTTCCGTATATAACATCATACTTCATAATTCGTCTACCTGCTGTTTCTTAGTCTCGCCTCCAAGTTCTTCAAAAAGTTCTCAGCAGATTGATCTTCCTAAGCTTAATAATGCCACTTTTTTGCTGAAAACCTTTGATTGGTTCTCTAATACTTTTGCTACTTTGATTTAAGCATTCAGAAATAAAGTGTATAATATGATATTTTAATGAATATCTAATTTTCTAAAAATAGTCTTTTAACTATTTTATAAGGTGCATAATTTGTCTCCCCAACTAATACTGTAGGTGGTGGGTGGTTTGTTTTTTTGAGTCAGAGTTTTGCTCTTGTTGTCCAGGCTGGAATGCCATGGTGCAATCTTGGCTCACTGCAACCTCTGCCTCCCAGGTTCAAGCGATTCTCCTGTCTCAGCCTACTGACTAGTTGGGATTACAGGCGCATGCCACCACACCTGGCTAATTTTTGAATTTTAATATAGATGGGGTTTCATCATATTGGTCAGGCTGGTCTCGAACTCCTGACCTCAGGTGATCCACCTGCCTCGACCTCCCAAAGTGCTGGGATTACAGGCATGAGCCACTGTGCCTGGCTACTGTAGGTTTTGATGTTACTGCCTGTGCTTTGATATTGCATTGGCATTGTGTACTCAACTCTGTGCTGCCTATGATAATGACAGGTGCATAACTAATGGCGAGTAGTTTTGAAATAGAGGGAAAAATATAAGAAGTTTGGATAGAGAGAAAAAAAGTATGTATAGGAGGTAAAACAGCTCTTGGTTTTAATATCATAAGATTGCTCCTAAATTTTGTCCTAGGAAGTGTGCTGGGAATTTGCATTCTAGTGCAACATTTCCTAATTGAAGGACTTTGGGAACCTAAGATGAATTTGTGAAAGGTCAGTTTTTAGTTGCTCATAGCCACCTACCTTTCCTTGCTCACACCTTTATTGCTGACATTCAGCATAATGTGAAGAATATCTAATTAAGAGTCCTTTTTGGCAACTCACCTTTAGATTCCTATATTTTATTTGTCCCCTAGCATCTATTTGAAGTGCCACCACCTTGGAACCTTGAAGGTATATGATCTTTATTATAATGGCCACTGTCCAAGGAAATAAGTGTTCTAAAATAAAAGGCAGTATGACAAAAAGTATCAGGACTTCCTCCCTCTCATAAGATCAACACTCAAAATCTTCAGGATGTATCTTCTCCTGGCCTTTATTTTCTGGCTAGAGTATTAGCATAGACGTTACACATTTATAACTCAATTACTCAAGGCTCTTTCAGCCTGAAATTTCTTATGCCAACAAGATTTGGTGGTTTACATCTAGTCATTAAAGTTTGAGGGGATGGGTTGATACTGAGTGAATCAAAGTTTATCTAATAATCCTTAAGAGCAAATTAGAAAGCCCTGCATTCATCTAAGGAGCGTTTTGTTCTAGGATCACATCTCAAATGGAAAGCTCCCAGGTGATTCCGAGGGGGATGTTGTCATAGTACAATTTATTTTTGAGAGGTATAGTTGATAGAATTGAAGTAACTAAGGATCACTGGCATTTTGCTAAAATAGCCAGGGGAATCAGAGAATCAAGGTAATGAGAAAAAAGATGCGTGCTTGTTTTGAATTCTAATGAGATTGCCTTTTTATTCTAATGATTTCTTTGGAGATTGCTCGAAAAAGTATATGATTCCTTTATTAAAGACTTATTTTGTCTAAAGATATCAGAATTTATGGTATTTTTGTCTTCTAAAAATAAATTTTGCTTTTAAGAAGCAAAATAAAAAGTAGCAGATATATAGTTAAATATTGACAAAGTCTGGACATATTTAGATGTGATTTTTAAACGTATCTGGCCGGAAACCCTATCCTTAACTATGCTGGTATTTGATTTGATATGATATTGACCAAAATGGATCTCGAATCATCATAATTGGATAACTACTTTAACAACTCAAAGTAGTTAAAGTTCATTTTCCGTGAAGTCATTCTTTGTCCTCTTCCTTCATCCCCAAAGCTGATCATTATCAAGAGTCCAAATCTTGGAACTATCCAGTGAGTTCAGTGATCTTGACACAAACACTGCCAAGCAGCTTAGGGCTTATTTAAACCCTTCAGACATACTCCCCAGTTTAGATTGAAATTTTAATACCAAACTTCATTACAGACAAGAACTATGAGTTTACTGAAGGAATCTGAAGACAAGAATGAAGAAAAACAATCAGAAGTGACTAGCAAATATTTTTTTAAACTGACAGTTTGTTCTTACAATTAGGCCTTGTGTATATAATGTTTAGTGATTTCATGTATACCCCAATATTAATAATGACAGCACTTTGCTGTCATAACAGGAGAACAGTCCAATTATGCCTGTTTTTATGATATTACTTTTGTGGTGACACCATAGAAATCCCTGTGAGCATTATAGTTATATTGAATTTCATTATGCTTAAACTGATGTGGCCATACGTAATCTTAGGAAGAGTATATTCTGGCTAACTTACTAGAAATTGAGAAAAATCAAGATTATATTTAAAGACTAGTAACAGTGGAAATGCCACGAAAATGATGTTTGAGGATCTGGTTTGTGACACAAGATACACAATCAGAAAAAGATGACTAGTCATGAATAATTGTATGAAAAGAATGATGTGACATATGTTTTGGTTTTGAGGAGTTTAGCAAAAGCAATGAACACCATGAGCTGGTCTGATTAAGAATGGTATAGCAGAAGTGGGGCTTCACTGCGTAGAGTCCATATGAACATCCAGGGGAAGAAATAAACACCATTCTGGGCAAAGAGGCCACCCTATGGGGAAGGACAGAGGGGTAATGTTAAAGGCATATACCCTAGTTGAAATGCACATTTAGCACTGGGGTTGAAGAGGAAAATAAGGTTGAAAAAAATAAGAGAATCAGATAGTAGAGGGATGTTATATTAGTTTACTAGGGCCAACATAGCAAAATACCGCAGTTTGGATGGCTAAAAGGGCATAGATTTATTTTCTCAGCGTTCTGAAGTCTAGAAGTCCAAGATCAAGGTGTCAGCAGATTTTGTTTCTTCTGAGGCTGCTTTCCTTGACTCGCAGATGACCACTTTTTATTGTGTCCTCACATGGTCTTTCCTCTGTGCGTGCGCATCCCTAGTGTCTCTTTTGCAAGTCCAAATTTCCTCTTCTTATAAGTACATCATTCAGACTGGATTAGGGCCCACCCTAATGGTGTAATTTTTATTTAAATGCTTCTTTAAAGACTATCTCTCCAAGTACAGTAACATTTTGAGTTTTGGGGGTATTAGGACTTAAACATATGCATTTTGGGAGGACACGATTCAGTGCATAACAAATATGCATGTCAAGTTGATGAGGTTTCAGAGAGAGAATTAGTGACCTGGGATCTAGCTCTATCTGGGCCATTCCTTTTCTGTGTGGCCTTTGGTGCACTATAAAACCATTTTAATCCTACACATAAAATGAAAGAGTTGAACTGAAAATCTACAAAGTTTTCCTAAATAAAATTGTATATTTGGGGAAATTCCCCAAAATATTAGAATAGGTCATATAACCATAAGTCATTTGCTGTCACAAATCATCTTATTTATAGGCAGTTAGACCAGGAATACCTTCCAGAGCCCTGCTTTCCAAATTATTCCTAGGAACACTGGTGTATTGTGAGATATCAGCAGATACTGCCCAAAAAGAATTCTGAGGTTATAACAATTCAGGAAATTGGAGAAATTACATAAGGTGGGACTTCTTTGAGCCTTTTGGTAAGCCAGTGCATACCATGGAAGACAGGGAAGCATGGTACAGGTGCATTCTCCTTTTCTCCTGATGGAATATCGGTGTCTTCAACCCCTACCTGTCAATTTGTACAACGAAGTTATTTTATTAGAATAGATACAACTGTTCTCTGTAGCCTGTTTTTCCACTGTTCTCTGCAAAATTGGTTGCCAAGAACATTTTAAACCATTTAGGGAATGTCATTACAAGTACATTAAAAAAATTCAAGTAAAAGTTAATCTTACCTGGGGCCAAGGAGATAGGAATCCAGGCGAGAATAAAATATTTCAATCGTCTCAATTGTGTTGATTTTATGTAGTATAAGACTTCTATTCTTAGTCATATGACAGCCTGCAAGAGTATAGAAAATTCTCAGGGTGCTTAGAGGGCGTTCTCATAGTCTTTCCTTGTTACTTGCTCACTCCCTTGGTTGGCATAGGGGTGGTGGGTGGGGCGAGGTCTTAACTTAGGCAAACCAGTTCTGAACCCATAGGAGCCTGATAACTCAAATGATTGAATTCCTAAGCTTCCTCTTCCCCTTCTCTTGAGGGATTTGAGAGGTAGACGGACAAAATGTTTACAAATTAATTGATTTGTTCTGTATTGGTTCTTGGACTAGTAAATGAAAATGGAACTTAAGATGGAAGAATTTGGCCAGGCACGATGACTTACGCCTGTAATCCCAGCGCTTTGGGAGGCCGAAGCGGGCGGATCGCAAGGTCAGAAGACAGAGACCATTCTGGCAAACACGGTGAAACCCCATATCTACTAAAAATATAAAAAATTAGCCGGCGTGGTGGTGGGCGCCAGTAGTCCCAGCTACTCGGGAGGCTGAGGCAGGAGAATGATGTGAACCCAGGAGGTGGAGTTTGCATTGAGCCAAGATCCTGCCACTGCACTCCAGCCTGGGGACAGGGGGAGACTGTATCAAAAAAAAGGTGGAAGAGTTCAATATCTTCTTATTGAGCTCGGCAGGAGTTCCATACTCTGGATAACTCTGTCTTTGAAAAGTTGATAGAATATACAGTAATTCCCAAGTATATTTGAGCTCATCTTTATTCGTGTGTGTGTGGGTGTGGGTGTGTGGGTGTGTGGGAGGAAGAGAGGGAGAGAAAATTTTCTCTTCCTAGATAGACTTTATTTCTTAGAGCATCTTCAGGTTCACAGCAAAATTGAGCATACAGTACAGAATTCTGATGTATCCCCTCCGCTGCACTCCCAACACACACAGGCACAGCACAGCCTGCCGGCAATTAATATCCGCACCGGAGTGGTATATTTGATACTTTCATGGTTTTGTACGTTCTGTGGGTTTCTTTGTAAATGTGGTTAGGTTTATTTATTCTATCAGTTTTAACTGATAAATAATGTAAAATAACATGTAGCCACCATTACAGTCTCATACAGAATAGGTTCATTGCCCTAAAAATCCTCTGTTCCACCCCTGAGAATTCTGTTTCTGCTAGTATTTACTGGTATTGCAACTGACTCATTCTGGAAGGTGCTGTTCTAAAACAACTATGGCCTATATTACTGAATAGGTAAAAGCCTTGGCTCTGCTTTATTGAAGTCAGCAAAAGGATTCAAGCATTCAAAATACATGCTACTCTACTGTCTACCACAACTCCCTGACAGTGTAGCATGTGTCTTACTTTATACTTTGCTAATAATACACATAAACGGTGTAGGTGGCTTAGAGGCCTAAGCACCTAATATATTGCTCACTTACATATGTTAGGCAGTTTAAAGGAAGCTTTACATACTTTTTCTGAAATGTGGGAGTGTGCGACCCAAAGCTACGTAGAGTTTGTATGTTCTCTTTTAAAACAATCTCATGGAGATTTTTAGTTGCAAGAGCACAGATGCTTCACCTGAGGCGCCCACACAGAGAGACATATGATGTGATCATGGAACATGCTGCAGGGAAATAACAGCATTAATTTCCATCTTCAAAACTGGAGTCAGCATTTCAGAGTCTAGTCCTGATAAATATTAACATTTATGTACATGGGCATTTTTATTTTATATGAGTATCAAAAGAAGACACCAGCCTTCCTGAAACATACTGAAAGTATCTGCAATAGTTATAGCATATCTTTACAAAGTTTCAATTCCAAAGTAAGGAAACCTTATGAATGAATGAGGAATATTTTTCCAGTAGAATTCAATCTTGAGTTTAAAAAGCTCAGTGAAATAAACTTGGATGAAGATGCTTGAGAGTACTTTCCCAAGCTACATGATGCTGGGTAAGATACTAACTTCTCTGATTTTTTTTGTCTTCACTTATAAAAGGAGGAGGTTGGACTAAATGATCTTTGTGTTCTTCTATTCTTAACACATATTTTTGAACAATGCTCTGTAGAATAGTAACAGTGCTTTCAGTGTCTTGCCTACGACAATTCCTCCCTAGCCTCTGTTCTCTTTCTTCTTCCCTATTTTCTTACCATTCTTCCTTCTCTTTTTACAAATATTTATGAAGCTTTTATAACAGGTTCTGGTAATGATATCGAATGCTGACAGCACAATGACAAATAAGACAAGGACCTTGACTTTAAAGAGCTTTTTAATTTAGTGAGAGAGACAAACAAGTGAATTGGAAATTACGATACAGAGAGAAAGGTAGTACCATGGTGATAAATACCATAGGAGGACGCAGACGGGATACCTGACCTTTTCATAGAGTTTATAAAGGGAGACAGTCAACTAGTTTACAGCAGAATGGCTGAACCACTTATTAAAATAGTGAACCTTTTGTCCTGGTTGATAAGTGGACCCTGCTCCCAAGTGCTTCTGCGGATACCTTGGCTATCCAGGCTTCTCTCCAGAGACCTCCTTCCCACACCTGGCAGTTACACTGCAACAAAGGGATTATCTCTGGACACGACAAGCCTTCCAAAATTCAGTTCTAGCACTGTAGATTATGACCATTCTGATTAGTCCTGGGTAACGGTGCCACAATTATTAAATGTTTTGAATATCACCCCTGGTTCATAGACTCCCTCTTGGAGAACTAAGATATAAACAAATATTAGGAGTGAAGGAGAGACGTGTTAGAGAAGATGAAATAATGTTCTAGACAAAGAAATCAATGTGCACAAAGGTCCATTGGTGAGAAAGCAGTTGTTACATTTAAGGAACTGAAAATAGTTCAGTAGAACTGCAGCAGTGAGTAGTAGGAGGGAAGTGGTGGGAGAAAATTCTAGGGAAGTGGACAGGATCCAGATAACACAGTGCTTTCCAGTAAAGACTAAGTCATTTATACTGGTATTGTTTGTGTGTTTCTGAAGATGGCACTACTGTGTTTTAGTGGAGTTAGGAATTCTAGAAAAAATACTACCAAAAAGCCTGGATATCAGCATTGTGCAGACATCTGCTACTTGTGATATGTGTACCAAAAATGGTGTTATAAGTTAGGACTGGTTACTATTCTGATACTTATTCATTATTTTCCAGGGTGTGCTAGAAGCAGCAATATCTACTTTAATACCAAACAAATTACAGTACACAACTGCTGTGTCTCTCTTCCCGTTCTGTTAATCATTCCAGAAAGAAAGATAGCTGGCATCTGGAAAGTAGACAATCAATTATCTTTATATTTTAGCCATTTTGAATATGGTATTAATACTGTTTTGGGGAGTGAACTGTAAGAGCTATCTAGAATAAAGTTTGAAGACTGATCTTTTTAAGGGCCTCAGTATTATTAGTGTGTAATGTTTAATAGGTGGATAAGTTGATGAATAAATAAATGAATGATAACCCTCAATAATCCTAACCCTCAAGTATAAGGTTGTATAAGGTGGGATTATTTTTTCCTTTTTTTTTTTTTTTTTTAATTGAGACAGGATCTTACTCTGTTGTCCAGGATGGAGTGCAGTGACATGATGATCTCAGCTCACTGCAACCTCCACCTCACAGGCTCAAGTGATCTTCCCACCTCAGCCTCCCAAGTGACTGGGACCACAGGTGTGTTCCACCACACCTGGCTAATTTTTGTATTTTTTGTTGATATGAAGTTTCACCATCTTTCCTACTCTGGGACTTAAGCAATCCATTAGCCTTGGCCTCCCAAAGTGCTGAGATTACAAACGTGAGTCACTACATCTGGCCTTGTTCTCTTTTTTTTGATATTTCCTTACCTATGGGGAAACCTCACTGACCTAACCACTCCCAGCATCTTTTTTTTTTTTTTTTTTTTTTTTTTTTTTTTTTTTTTTTTTTTTTTGAGACTGAGTCTGGCTCTGTCGCCCAGGCTGGAGTGCGGTGGCCGGATCTCAGCTCACTGCAAGCTCCGCCTCCCGGGTTCACGCCATTCTCCTGCCTCAGCCTCCCGAGTAGCTGGGACCACAGGCGCCCGCCACTTCGCCCCCCAGCATCTTTTTCTAATCTCTTCTGCTCCTTATTAGAAAGGGCAAGTGACTTATTGGTGAGTTTTGGAGGAATGACAAGACATGCATTGCCCACTAAATTCTCCTTATACCTATTGGATTCAGTTGCCACAAAGGAGCAAATCTTTTTCTCTCATATTCCCTGGACAGGCTTTTTGTTAGGGGGAAGGAATGGGCAGGACAGTGTTAGGAGAGATTTTCCCTGTTCCAATGCTTCCATGTCTGGGTACCCACATTTATCCGATTTTGGAGTTTGTTGTTGGAATACCTGCTTGATAGGATGTATTTGTCATATTGTGCAGTATCATCTTTTTTAGTGGTGGTAGAAATTCTAGGAAAAATACTACAGTCAACTAGTTTACAGCAGGATGGCAGAACCACTTATTAAAACAGTGAAACCTTTTGTTCTGGTTGGTAAGTGGACTCTGCTTGTGCTCCCAAGTGCTTCTGCAGATACCTTGGCTACCCAGGTTTCTCTCCAGAGACCTCCTTCCCACACCTGGCAATTACACTGCAACAAAGGGATTATCTCTGGACATGACAAGCCTTCCAAAATTCAGTTCTAGCACTGTAGATTATGACCATACTCCTGGGTAATGGTGCCACAATTATTAAAGTTTTGAATATCATCCCTGGTTCATAGACTCTTCTCTTGGAGAACTAAGATATAAAAAATATTAGGAGTGAAGGAGAGAAGTGTTAGAGTAATAAAGGTGATATTTTGAGCCCCATTTACTGGCTCTTACACCTTATATATAATTTGGTTTAGAAATCAGGTAGAAAATTTGAGAGCTGTTTATTGGGTTCCTCCCAAAATGCCATGATGCATTATTTTTACATAAGCCATGGAAAAATATTTTTCTGCTAAATTTAGAAAAGAAATATATTTATGCCTTAGCATGATAGCAGATTTACTTTTTGCTTCATATAATTGCATACATATACTTTGGTAAATGTCTAAAAAGTCTGTTTAATTATTAATGTTTTAATGGCTTCTTGTGCTTATAAATTTTCTATTTAAAGGATCCCAAATATAATTATTGTTTTCCCAGAAAGAAGAAAGGGCTAAATATTCCTCTCCAAGTTCGCTAAAAAATTCTGTTTACAAAACATGAATGGTAACACTTGAACACATTTTTCTGTCTTTTCTGGTTTGCAAGCAAATCAGAGAGGTTTATAATGCTCTTTATCAATTTCAATGTTCTAATATATTCTCATATTACAAATCACAACACAAATAAAAGTTATGCAAAGAACCATAAGAAATGTTATGCAAAACTATGGCAAACATTCGAGAACGTATTGGAAATGAACTTTTTTCCTAGTTCCCATGTAAGGGAAGTGGAAAAATTGATAGACTAATTGTCAAAGAAAAAGAGATTGAAATGGTCATTAAGGAAACATTAAAAATGGAACCTATCTGACATATAAATAAAAGATGTTTCCAATGCTGTCTAAATTCATTTTATGAAACAATTATAGTTCTAATTTCAAAACTTATAGTACCACCTCATTTATCATTAACTTCTATTTTGCCAGTAAGTGACTAGAAGCAGAACTAGGAAAAATTCCATTCTTCATAGAAACAGAAATCTATACAGTACTTACGAATCAGGTTAACAAAGGCAATCAAGAGCATACTAAGAAAAACTACAAAATCTCATTGAAGCAAATAAATTTCATGAAAAATCACATGACATTTCTGAATGGGAAAGTGTAACTTCATGAAAGTGACCACTCTCCCAAAGCTGTTAGATATTTAATACGATGCCAATTTGAATTCCAATGTAATTTTTTTTAAAAAAATTGAATTGCTTATTTTGAGGTTTATGTATAACATTAAATATAATAGAAAATTATGAAAATGATGAACACATATCAATACACATTTTAAGGCCACAATAATAAATGAATATGATATTAGCATAAAAACAAAAAGTAGATTGGACAAAAAGGAAATCTAGAGAATTCTGAAACACTTTAAAGAAAATAGTATGTAATTTAAATTATAAAATGGACAGAGAATAGAAGTAGGCAACTAACAGATGAATAATTCCACATGGCTAACAAAAATCAGACAAGGTGGTCAAGCTCAATTGTCAAAAAAGTGAATGCTGAAGAAAATATGGAAAAGTACTTATTTTACCGAGCTGCTAGAATTGAGATATACTGTGAAACCTATGCTAGCAAATATGGTGGAACAATTTTCTTTATCATTGGCAGAAGACTTTTCTAATTTTATAGTTTCCTTCAAAAACAATTGAGTACCATCTATTTAAGAAATTTATATTTTTCTATAAAACTACCCCATTCCTAGGAATCAACCCCATAAAAATAAAAATACAGCATATAAAATTACGGGTTGGAGACTTGCTAGAATTCTTGCTCTTGAGGACAAAAAAAAAAAAAAAAAAAAAAAAACCCAGAAACATTTAGAAGTTTGCTATTTACTGTAATTTCTAAATATTTGGAGATATTTCAGGTATTTT
Organism: Theropithecus gelada; assembly: GCF_003255815.1. Lineage (NCBI taxonomy): Eukaryota > Metazoa > Chordata > Mammalia > Primates > Cercopithecidae > Theropithecus > Theropithecus gelada. The sequence continues at coordinate 82,205,543 of NC_037682.1, forward strand.
TATTTTAGAACATAATTTCATCCTGTTCTAGGAAGATAATTTAAATGACTTCTGTTTTAAATTTTGCTTCCCATTCCAGCAAGCATAGCACATTTTTTGTTGCTGTTATTAAGGCATATTAAGGTATGAAAGGGACTGTTATCTATTTTGGTTGAATGTTACCTGACAGTTTGGAAAGAATATATATGTTACTGTTGTTAAATGAAGTATGGTGGCTCATGCCTGTAATCCCAGCACTTTGGGAGGCTAAAGCGGGTGGATCACTTGAGCCCAGAAGTTTGAGACCAGCCTTGGCAACACCTTGTCTCTACAAAAAATTAGGCAAAATTAGCTGAGTGTCTTGGCACACCTCTAGTCCTAGCTACTCAGGAAGTTGGGGTGGAAAGATTGGTTGAGCCCAGGAGGTTGAGGCTACAGTGAGTAAAGATCACGCCACTGTACTTCAGTCTGGCAAGAGAACAAAACCCTATCTAACAATAATAATAATAATAAAATAATTAAAACATGGAGTATTCTATAAATGCCAGTGAGATTAAGTTGATAACGATAGTGCTCTTTTTAAAAGTCATGCCTTATTGCTATTTTTTCCTGCCGAATCTGTCGATTATTGAAAGAGGGATGTGTACTGAAGCCCCCACCTATCATACTAGATTTATCTCTTTCTCATTTCAGTTCAGTTTTGCCTCATGTGTCGTAACTCTCTGTTGTCAGTGAATGCATGTTTGAGATTATGTCTTCTTGGAGAGTGAAGACTTTATCCATGGTAGTATTCCTTGTTCTGAATTCTTTGTCTGAAATTAATACAACTAATCTAGTTTTTTCTTGGTTAGTGATAGCATGGTCTATCTTTTTTCCATCCTTTTACTTTGAGCCTATCCATCTTTATGTTTAAAAATACCTTATGACAACATATGTTTGTTTTTTTCACTCTAGTGATCTTTGTCTTTCAGTTGACGTGTTTAGATCATTATCACGTAATTATTTAAATGTGTGGGTTAATAAGTGTTTATTTTGTAACTTTTCTATTTTCTATTTATTGAATTTTCTCTTCGTTTCCCCATCTTTCCCTCTTTAGCCTTCTCTGGTTTGATTTGGGCATTTTATGACTTCATTTTATCTCCTTCCTGAGCATATCATTTATCTCTTTTGTAAGTTTTTGGTAATTCCCCCCACAGTTTACAATACATTTATAACGAATCAAATCCCTCTCTAAATAGCACTAGTCTGCTTTACATGTATTGCAGATAACTTAGCGTATTCCAGATCCCTCCTACCCTTCTTTGTGATATTGTCATCAGTAATTTTCTGTATCCATATACCGTAATCACTCAATGTATTTTAACATTTATTGATTTAAACAGCTATCTTTTAGATCAATTATGAATAAAAAAAAGTCAGATTATTTTATTTTCATTTATTTCTTCTCTGATGAACCTTTATTTTTCATGTACATTCAAGTTTCAAGGGGATTTTTCTCAGATTCTCACTCTGAGAACCTGGTAGTTTTCTAAAGGAAAGCCAATGAAATTACGATGGGTGTCTCTAAGACTGAGGCCCCAGGAGTTAGTTTCTCACTCTTAAGCTCAGTCTCCATTATGTCATCAAAATTACTATTTGAATGTTTCCACCACCTAATGGCTCCGGTAACTTTTGTTCCAGGTAAGCAGATCACAGTTGTTGTATCTTTCTGGATGTGCCTGTCTTTTCAGATTCCAGAGTGACAGTTCTCTGATTGGTTCAAACACATCATTAATTTTTCTTGGCTTTACTGTTTTCTTGTTGAGAAGACTGAATTAATGACTTAACTCTTTACATGACAGAGCTTTCATAGATATTTTGAAAACTGGAAAATGCAAGTTTCAATTAATTTCATAGAAAGAATTTATCTTGGAATAAAAAGGACAAAAAATGCAGAGAAGAAAATATATGTGCTTGCATATCTTTCTTTAAGAAGAATAGTGTGATTTTATGCTCACAAGGTTGTTAACACTCAGTATTTTATACGGTTGGGATAGTAAGGTAGAAGGGGAAATGATAACTTTGTTGTTGTAAATTTTTGTATCATATTAGTTTTACTATTTCAAAAAGCATGTATTACTTCTTTAACTTGATCATTATTTTATAAATTGTATATTTTGCCAGTAGCATTTATTATTTTTGTTCATGAGTAATGATGACAAACCTTTAAAAGTAAGAGAACTCTAAATGCCAGGTTAAGAACATGACCTTTATTTGAGAAGCCAATAGGTGCTACTGATGAATTTTGAGCAGAGAAATAACATAGTTTGAGTTCTGCTTTTAGAAAACTTATTTAGCTGCTGTGCATTGAATGGTAACGCATTTCAGAGGCTATCAGGAACCCATTTTAGAGGCTATCAGAATTGTGATAACAATGTTATTTTATATTTGTTCAGTGCTTTAAAATGTTTTGAGCACTCACTTTTATTAACCCATTTATTTCTCAAAATTGTACTGGGATCCATGAATATAAAAGTTTTACCTTACATTTGGAAATGTGGACACTGGCTCTAAGCAATTATACAACATGCTTTGACCACACACTTGGTATGTTTCACAAGTAGGATGTGAAACTAGAAATTTTGCACTCTGTTCTATCACGTTGCCTCTTCACAAAATTTAACAAAAATAGCCTTTTTTTGGTGGATGTTATTTTTTATTTTTTTTGTAGATGTAATACTTTTTTGGATGTTAGAGTTTATAAAGTACTTTCCTGGGGCAATATTAAGGTTGTAATAATATAATTGAAACAATGTATACCAAACCCAAACAACAATATATGGGAAAAGTGAAGAAATGAAAAAAGTGGGAAAGGAATTAGCATATGTTTCATCTTTAATTTTATTACATCTTTACTGAACTGTATGGTGGCTACTAAATCTGCATTTTTTAAATGAGGAAATTTAGTTTTAAGAAGGTTGAGTGACTTGCTTCAACTCACATAGCTTTTCGAAAGGCACTGCCAAAATGTGAACCCATGTCCATCTGATTCCATGTCCGATGCCATGTTGCCTTCTGTAAATGATTGAAGTAAAATGTCCTCTTGCCATTGAATGTATCTGTTAGACCCCTCTTCAAGGAATTAAGCTATAGAGAGAAGACTGTAGTAGATACGTTGGTGTGCTATCCATATACCCTTGGGGCCCAGCTGTGGGGAGTGCCATCAGCAGACAGTCTTCAGCTGTCAGCAACATAATGGTCTGTTTGGTCTGCCTCAGGAATTCCAGGCAGCTGCATCACAGCTCAAATTATTCCTCTGTGAAATGTTACTTCTGGGCTGGGCATGGTAGCTTACACTTGTAATCCCAGCACTTTGGGAGGTCGAGGCAGGTGGATCAACTGAGTTCAGGAGTTTGAAACCAGCCTGGCCGACATGGTGAAACCCCATGTCTATTAAAAATACAAAAATTAACTGGGCGTGGTGGCCCACTCCTGTAATCCCAGCTACTCGGGAAGCTGAGGCAGCAGAATTGCTTCAACCCGGGAGGCAGAGGTTGCAGTGAGCTGAGATCCCTCCAGCCTGAGCAGCAGAGTGAGACTTCATCTAAAAAAAAAAAAGAAAAAGAAAAAAAAGTTGCTTGTCACCTTTCTTTCACAGGTGTTTATACCTAATAAATATATTGCACCTCAAACTCTGTCTCAGCATCTGCTTCTGGAGAACTCATCTTGTTACATTTGATACTAGGAGTGGCCCTAGCAAGCAAATGGTAGTAATTTTGGAGGTGGATCAGTCACAGTTTCTTTGGCAATGAAGACCTTATCACTGATAATAGGTAGAGCACAGACAGCCTTTAGCATAAGATGACATTTTGACTCTCACCAGCGGTGTGTTGTGATGATGTGCCAGTAGAAGGAATGTACTTGTGGATGTGATGTATTAGGTATTTGAGAGGTATGAAGGAAATAGTAGCTAAAAGGATAATGATATTGGTGGCTGTTGTGTTATTGATGTGTTACAGAGAAATGATAAGAACTGAGTAACCTGCGGTTGACAGCCAGAAGATCTTTTTGGCTGTATAAATAAACGAAGTTCTTATCTCCATCATCAAGAGAGTGAAGAAAGCCAAGGACTAATCCTAGGACTTACCAGAATAGATGATCCTAAAAGACAGTTAAATGCCTAACCAAGGCAGGCTTCTCATGTTACAATGAAGGACCTGGTTGGGAAAAATCTAGGATCCTAATATATGGCATATAATTTATGTGAGAATGCTCTTCAATATTTTGATAACTTAGAGTCTACTGAATCAGGGGTCCTCAGCGCCCAGGCCATGGACCAGTAGTGATCAGTGGCCTGTTAGGAACCAGGTCACACAGTGAAAAGTGGGTGGTGAACAAGCCAGCATTAACGCCTGAGCTCTGTCTCCTGTCAGATCATTAGCAGCATTAGATTCTCATAGGATCGCAAACCCTATTGTGAACTGCACATGCGAGGGATCTAGGTTGTGCATGCCTTATGAGAATCTAATACCCAACGATCTGAGATGAAACAGTTTCACCCTGAAACCATGTCCCCTCATCCCATCAGTCCATGGCAAACTTATCTTCCATGAAACCAGTCCCCTGGTGCTAAAAAGCCTGGGGACTGCTACTCTGAACCTTCTTATACACTGAGGAGTCTGGCTCCAGGAAAAAAATTGTGTGAGTTTCAAAGCTTTGCTGGTACATTTCACTGGGGGCAGCTGCCCTCCCTACCACAGACTTGGTGTACAGCCAGTGTATAGTAGTTTTCTGGAGAGAATTACTGTAAAGAATCCAGGTACCCTGGGAAGGCCATGCTCATACTCATATCTGCATTTGAACCAAAGTGCCTCTACTAAGACTTATTTATGGAGGAGGAGGGGGAGGGATCCTTGACTGAGGCATTTTTCTCCACTTTGGCTAAGTACCTTTCCACTTCCAGCCCTTTCCCCCTCCTTCCCTCTGGCCCATGAGTTCCTACAGTAGTAGATGTCTTTTGTTCAGGTCTCCCTGCATAACTCTGTTTTGTTGGCCATCCAAGGAGGGGTGTGAAGTTGCCAACAACTGTGTTGCTCCTGTGTCAGTGAAACTGGCAAAGTAGAACAGTGCATCATGAGAATTAGACAGGACGTCTCCTGGCTTTCTAGAGTAGATCGTAATGGGATACAGGGCATCTTTGCTTGGATTAGTAATTGTTAAGGACCATGGCTATGATTTGGCCAGGAAGGACTAATTATCCTGCTTCTGGTGATTTTGATACGGACCGGTCTGCTATAGCCTTAGATTAACTGGCTATGATCACTGCCCTTCAATGTTCAGTTCGTGATGGGGTAGCCTATTCTCTCTCAGGCTTCTTGCTTGCATTATTGTAGTAGGTGAATAAAAGCCAGACTAGTACTTTCAGTTTGGCTCATTGTCCTAACTGACCACCTCTATACCTCATTGCATAACTCACCCCCACCCCCTTGCAGGAGGACAAAGGGGAGCCCTTTTTCTTGAAAGGCAACATATGTCCTCTCAAGACACATCTCTGTTCTATAAATAGGATTACGTTACAGCATCATTTACGTGGGGAGGTGATGAGCCTGATGAGAGGAGAGAAGGAATGTATATTCCAAAGGATCTGTGAGAATTAGCCATCATATACTAGCAGGAGCTGGAGTAATAAACGTGGGAATGAATTCAAAGTTGGTAGGTGAGGGTGGCTACAAGACACATCTGAGTAGGAAATCATTTATGTACTCAGAGGCACTCTTTTGATGTTTTAACACTCTGACAAGAACTGTAGATGATACGAACTGGCTACTGGTATGGTTCCTAGGGCACACAATAAACAGCAGCCCTCAGGGAGATGAATGTCAGAATCATCATGGAAGAAAGTGGAAGAAGAGATTAAAGGTCTTGGGAAGTGGACATGTTGGCAGAGACAAACTATGTATGGCCAGAGGACCTGCCAGATGATTATATTTTAGGAATAGATCAAGAGAATGTAGCATTTCACAAGGCCATAAGGAATATTCTGGTGAGAAAGTCACAAGAACACTATAGTTATTCAGTGGTCACATTCCATAGATGGGGGCTGATGGCAGACCAGGCTATTATAGGTTTCGGATCACTTGAGAGGAGGGAAAAGACAGGACTGGAGCAATAGAGGCCAAGTATTGGCACTTGGCTGTAAGAAGCCAGTGTTCCATAATTATTGTAATAAGCCTCAGAGTCAAAATAGCAGCTGAAAGGGGCTGATCTGCAAAGAGTTGTAGAGATGGTTAACAGAACATAGCTTCCCTAGAGCAGAATAGATGGGCAGCTGCCAGGTTCTTACTTAGCTTATAACAGCAGATAAAATCAAGGATAGATTGAGAGGCTGAAGGCATTCTCTTAAATGAAAAGCCAAAATCTCTTGCCAAGTTTACAAACATTGGCTAGTTTCTGGGCCATAGACTAAAGAAGATGCTGTGCCCCCAGGGGAAAAGACCCTGCAATACCACAGCAACTATAAATAGTAATAAGTTTTTCCAGTTTTCCTCAAAGGAAACAATAGTCTGCTATTCAGAGTAAGTTAATATTGACATCCAGAGAGGTAAAGCAATATCATCACCTTCCTGTTAAGAGTGAGGGCAAATGGGACTGGGGTAATGAATGAAGTTAAGAAAAGTTCTAGCTTAGAATGGATCCAGTTTTCCACTAGGCTATCCACTTGTAATTCCATCAGTCCTCAAATATATAATTGGGATCGACATACTTTACAGTGGATAGTGCAGCTCCCACATTAGGTCTTTAGCCTGTGAGGTTGTAGCTATCACTGTGGGAGAGACCAAGTGGAAACCTTTGAAATTCTTCCCTTACCCAGGCTGTGAAGTAAATAAAAATCAATATTGTATCTTGGGGGATGGAGCTGGGGGTTGGAAATTAGCGCTTTTAAGGATTTAAGCATACAATGGTGATTTTCCTCCTCATATCTTGCTTAATTCACCAGAATATCCCCTGCAGGAACAGGTGGATCCTGGAAACAACTATAGACTACCACAAGTTCAACTAATAATAGTCAGAAGTCCAGCTGCTGTGGCAGATATATTTTTGCCAGAACAGAGCAATATGGCTTTTAATTTAATCTCAGCATCTGCTTCTAGAGAAGCCAAACTTGCAGCAGAAAGCGGAGAGAGATTGCAGAATTTGGCAGTTTGTATTCTCATTTCACAGGGAAAGCTAAGACAAGTGTAGTCTAGAGTTTTTTTTTTTTTGTTGTTGTTGTTAAAGTAAGTATGGCTTCCAATTTATATGTGTATGTATATGTATGTATGTATATAGAGAATGTATGTAGATATTCCTTCTCTCATATTGACACATATAAACACACATCCAGGCTTTCTGTTAAAAGCTAATTTTTCACACCCAATTCAGAGTTTCTGGGCATTGTTGTTCATGAAATGCAGCATGCATGATGTATCAATACTAAGCTGTTAGAAAAAAATGAATCATAAGTAATTTATAGGATATCGAGAGCATCCAGCTTTCTTTCAACATTTTTTGTTAGACTGACTTACATGTATATTACATTATTATCTGAATGCATTTCTTTTTAGTATTAAGGAAAAAGTTAGGCTAACACAAGGTGCTTCCTGCAGGATGGGAGCCAAAGGATAAATAAACAGATAGAGGCTTTTGATGGGAACCATAAGGGGTTACACCTGCTAATCATAAGGGAATCTGACATCTGTCACTTTATGAATGAACATTTGAGCTGCAAGCATAGTGGACAACTTGTATTTGTTTCTTCAGTTAGAGTCACCCTGTCATAACCTTCTTTATTGATCTGTGACATTTTTTTCCTCTTTGTAGAATGACTGGATATTTTTCCAGTATTTGGCTGCTTCAGGACTGATAACTTTAATTTGTTTATTTATTTATTTATTTTTTTGAGACGGAGTCTCGCTCTGTCGCCCAGGCTGGAGTACAGTGGCGCGATCTCGGCTCACTGCAAGCTCCGCCTCCCGGGTTCACGCCATTCTCCTGCCTCAGCCTCCTGAGTAGCTGGGACTACAGGCGCCCGCCACCGCGCCCGGCTAATTTTTTGTATTTTTAGTAGAGACGGGGTTTCACTGTGGTCTCGATCTCCTGACCTTGTGATCCGCCCGCCTTGGCCTCCCAAAGTGCTCGGATTACAGGCGTGAGCCACCGCGCCCGGCCCTTTAATTTGGCTTATTTCTGATGATTCTCTTTTGAACTGTTTGCTCTGTCCTCTGCCAGTAACAGCAATCAGGGCTGCTGTATGTTTTTTTTTTTTTTTTTCCAGGTAGTTCCCTGAACAAGGGTCCCTGAAGGAGGAGCACTTGGGGGCTGAAATCCTTCATGAACTTTGTTATTGTGTCAGTCTAAGAAAAGAGGTGCCCTTCTGTGATTCAGCCACTCAGAGATGGCACCTTTTGCTAATTTACACAAGGGTGTTTTATATACTAATGATGGCTCTGCCCCCAAAGTTGGCTCAGATAATAAAATTGCTAATTGATATTTTGCTGTTTAATAATACAAAATTAATTAGGCTTTTGTAATTTCTACCTGCAATTTGATATAATTTTATCTTCAGTAAAATCTTATAAACATAATTTTAAAATGCAGGTTTTCCTTTATTAAGCTTTTCTCCTTTGTAATGTTTACATTCTATGAGCTTATTTTCAAGCGAAATATTAGCTCCTAATTTCATAACTTCTTCCTGTGGGTCTTTCTAGACTATTCCAACTCTAATCACTGGTAATAACTTAAAATTTTACAAGTAATTTATTCCTTTTAATAGAAATTATAAGCTCAAATATACATCTGTTTTTTGAAACTTACATAGTCTAGCCTTGAGAGAAGATAGTATTAATGATTTGAGCCTTTTAACAGGGGGAAGGAAGAGGGAAGAAAGGCTTACGTGTTAATCATAAGGAAATTTGACAACTGTCACTTTTTCACTTCCCAAAGCCCTTAGGCATTATACCCAAAATTCACTAAAATATAAACCTGCATGAAAACAAAGGTTTTAATTTGTTAGCACATAAAATAGTGCCAGCACAGAGCAGGTACTCAATACATAGTTGTCACATAAATGGAATTTAGTAAAGCCCTTTAAGTGCATGCTTCAAACTTGAAAAATATCTAAACTTTATAAATAATAATTTCATTACTATTTCTTTTTCTCCTATAAAAGCTGAGCCTCAATTAAGCAGTCTTTACCTGCTATATATCTAGTATCTATAGTAGGGATCTGGGCAGTGCAAAATAGCATTTATTGCTAAGGATTGTTATGAGGAATAAATTTAATTATATGAAATAATGGACCTTTCAGGCACCTTGTTTGGGACATTATAAGTTTTTAATATATATTAAAGTACAAATAGTTCATATCCATTTGAGTAAATGTCATTAAACAAATAAACTCTTTTTATCATTAAACAAGTGAACATTTCTTTTTCTATATGCTATGTAATACTTTTTCTGTAGCATCTAACACTAAGTAGACTGGAGTTATGCAGTTTGGATGTTTCCAACATTTATTGATCAATAAGTTGGTAGAGGAGAATGAGTTATTTTGAATCATAATACATGGTAGTCATAGAAACAAAACAATGAATTGGTGCTACTGTTTACTTTCAGGAGTTCAAACCAGTGTTCAGTTCAGAAACATGCGAGAAATATGGATGGCGTATTGACTATATGTGTCAATAATATGTTAAATGTTAAAAAACATAATATATGTAATGTATTTTAGTAATCTCTGTCACATTCATATCAATAATTGATTATGCACAAATCTTGACCTTAAAAAGATGCTTAAGATACTGCACCCAAATAAAATGATTGGTTTATCCTCCCCACAGTCAGAAAACTGACTTGAAAATGCACTATGACCATGCATTTCTTCCTCCTAAATCTGTTATAAAAAGGATGCATTATACCATCTGAAACCAAAGTACATTGAAAGAGAATTAATTGGATTCAGTGTCTCAAATGAAGTGCTGACTAAACAGATACAGATTTTGATGTTTAAAGGAAAATGAATCTATACCAAGAGAAAATTATGTTTTGGGTCTAGAAGACATTATTTACAGAACCAGTCCTACTTCTTGAAGTGACTCAAAACCCAAAAAAGTCATTGCTAAGGCCTATACATAATTCAATAACCTGATTTTACTCTGGATATTGCTTTGAATGACATCCCAATTTTAATCTTAGGAATAGATGTGTTGTTTGTTTATTTATTTGCTCATGATATTGTCATGTTTGCAAGTTTGAGAATCTGTGATAGCATTTATATTTATTTTTTTCATGAAAATGACTTCAGTGATTTAATTTACAGGAATTTTCTTCCCAAAATATCATGAAAACTCTGAATCATTGCTGGTGGTAATGCAAAAATGGTATAGCCACTTTGGAAGAGAGCTTGGTAGTTCTTAAAAAGCTAAACATAGTCATATACCATTCAATAATCATGCTATTAGGTATTTATTAAATGATTTGAAAATTATTTCCATACAGAAATCTGTACACAAATGTTTGTAGCATCTTTATTCATAATCACTAAAAACTGGCAGCACTAAGATATCATTCAATATGTGAGTAAGCTATCTTATATTCAAAAAATGTTACACTATTTAAACAACAAAAGTAATGCATTATCAAGACATGCAAACACATGGATGAATTTTTAAGGCATAATATTAAGTGAAAGAAGCCAATCTGAAAAGGCTACATGCCACATGATTCCATTTCTATGACCTAATCTTTAAAAGGCAAAACTATAGAGATAGTAAATAGATCAGTGATTGCTAGAGGTTTAGGGAGGGAAGAGATTCAAATAGATGAAGTGACAGGGGATGTTTTTAGGGATGTTTTAACTGTTCTGTATGATACTGTAACAGTGACATGACACTATGTATTTGTCAAAACTTGTAGATCATTACAGCACAAAGAGCAAATCTTAATGTATGCAAATAAAGGAATCGTTTAGGAAGTTGGAAATTCCAGAATGAAATTTAGACTGTGTTGCTCAGAGTTATTCAGAGAAATAGACCACTAGGAGATATACATATATGTAAAAAGAAGAAAAAGATAGATTTATTTAAGGAATTATTTGCTCACATGATTATGGAGGCTGAGAAGTCCCAAGATCTGCAGTCAGCAAACTGGAAACCCAAGAAGGCCAGTGGTATAATTTCCAGTCTGAATTTGAAGGCCCAAGAAACAAGAGAGCCGATGGCCTAAGTTCCAGTAAAACAGACAAACAAACAAACAAAAAACGAATGTCCTAGCTCAAATAATCAGGCAGGAGGAATTCCCTCCTGCTCATCCTTTTTCTTCTAATGAGGTCTTCAGTGGGGTCTATGTCCCTTAGAAAGGGAAATCTGCTTTGCTCAATCTACCAATTCAAATATTAATATCCACCAGAAACACCCTAATAAACATACCCAGGATATTGTTTGACCAAATGTCTGGGCATCTGATGCTCTGGTCAAGTTGACAAATAAAATTTAATGATCACACAGAGTATAACAAAATAATCCAACTATTTACAAAGGTATAAAATAACCTCACTGAAAAAGGTGGTAAAAAATATGCTGATCCAAGTCACTTGGAAATGAGTGGAGACTGTAAGAGTAAAGACAAAATACATGAACATAGACACTGTATTTTGATTGATAAAATAGCTTCCCATGGCAGTACAGTTAATAATTCTGAAATCACTATACATCCATACTAGAATTGAACAATTATGTAAACAGATAAAGAATGTTAGGAGCCATGTTTCTTACTTTTGGAGAGAGTTATAGACAAGCAAGTCAAGAAGGCTGGAATGAACCACGTAGTAATGGATTAGAATTTCAGACATAAATGTGTAATATAGATACAGATTGTTACACATAGAAATATTTATGCATTTGTGTATATATACAGGTTAGTACACATCCATATTTTTCTTTGTTCAGTCAGTTGAGAGTCCCTAGAAGCTAAGATACACCAGTAACAATGAGCACATCCAACACTCAGATGTTGGTTTGTAGTATTATTCTCCAAAAAAAGAAGCCAGGGGTTTTTTTGGGGAAATGGCTGATTCTAGGTTTAAGGCACAGAATATACAAGATGACCTGGAGCATTTTGTAGTGCTAAACTATTTTTGTGCCAGTACCATGTAGTTTTGGTTACTGTACCCCTGCAGAATAGTTTGAAGATGGGTAACATGATGCCTCCAGCTTTGATGAACAAGCAGTATTGAAAGAGATTAAAAAAAAAAGATACTGGTCAGAGAAACAATGACAGCACATTGTGAAGCACAGGATGGAAATGCTTACACACAATACAAAAGACTAACTGAGATCAAAAGGCCAAAGCTGTAACAATTTGAGGAATGGAATAAAAAGTACTATTGGATTATAACCCCCCATTCTAGGATCTGTGAATGCTTAATCAAAGATCCTTCTTTGCTTATCAGGAGCATACAATGCAAATGTAATTGTTTACTTTGACAAATTTTGTAAAAATAAAAGAGGATCATTGTTTTGTTGTGGAAAATATAAAGAAAAAGAATCCATCTTGGTTTTCTGAATTTTTATATTTCATCCAGGTATGCTGATGGCTGTGGGGACAAGCTATATATACACACACACACACACACACACACACGTACATATATATACACACATATACACACACACGTATATATGTGTGTATAAATACGTGTGTAGATATACGTGTATATATACATATATATACACACATATATACACATATATACATATATATGTGTATATATATAGCTTGTCCCCACAGCCAGGTATACTTGGATGTCTCCACATATACATATATACATATATACACACACACATACACACACACACGCATATACATGTGTATATATACATATATACATATATAAATATGTATGTACATATATACATGTATGTACATATATACGTATATACGTATATACATATATATGCGTGTGTGTGTATATATATAAACCCTTTATTTTAAGTTCAGGGTACATATGAAGGTTTGTTACATACGTAAACTCATGTTATGGGGGTTCGTTGTACAGATTATTTTATCACCCAGGAATTAAGCCTAGTATTCAATAGTAATATTTTCTGCTTCTCTCTCTCCTCCCATCTTCCACCCTCAAGAAGACCCCAGAGTCTACTGTTTCCTTCTTTGTGTTCGTAAGTTCTAATCATTTAGCTCCCACTTACAGGTAGCAACAAGCAGTATTTGGTTTTCTGTTTCTGCATTAGCTTGCTGCATATAGTAGCTCCAGTTCCATCCATGTTCCTGCAAAATACATGATCTGGTTCTTTTTTTATGGCTGCATAGTATTCCATGGTGTATATGTACCATATTGTCTTTATCCAGTCTATCATTGATCAGCATTTAGGTTGATTTCATGTATTTGCTATTGTGAATAGTGCTGCAGTGAACATTTGTGTGTGTGTCTTTATGGTAGAATGATTTATATTCCTCTGAGTATATACCCAGTAATGAGATTGCTGGGTCGAATGTTAGTTCTGCTTTTAGCTCTTCGAAGAATTGCTGTATCACTTTCCACAGTGGCTTGTCTGATATGCTATTTTTTGAGTTTTTATTATAATGATAACCCTTTTGACTGGTGTGAGATGGTGATGGTATCTCATTTTGGTTTTTGATTTGCATTTCTGTAGTGATCTGTGATATTTAGCTTTTTTAATATGCTTTTTGGCCACATGTATGTCTTCTTTTGAAAAGTATCCTTTGCCTACTTTTAAAGGGGCTATTTGCTTTTCTCTTGTAAATTTAAGTTCCTTATAGATAGGCGATATTAGACCTTTGTCAGATGCACAGCTTGCAAACATTTTCTCACATTCCGTACATTGCCTGTTCACTCTATTGATAGTTTCTTTTGCTGTGCAGAAGCTCTTTAGTTTAACTACATCTAACTTGTCAATTTTTACTTTTTTTGCAATTGTTTTTGATGTTTTTATTATGAAATCTTTGCCCATTCCTAGGTATTGCCTAGGTTGTCTTCCAGAGTTTTTATAGTTTTAGGTTTTACATTTAAGTTTTAATCCATCTTGAGTTGATTTTTGTATATGGTGTAAGGAAGGGGTCCAGCTTTAGTCTTCTGCATATGGCTAGCCAATTTTCTCAGCACCGTTTATTTGAATAGGGATTCTTTTCCGCATTGTTGTTTTTGACAGCTTTGTCGAAGATCAGGTGGTTGTAGGTATGTGGCCTTATTTCTGGGCTCTCTGTTCTGTTCAATTGATCTATGTGCCTATTTCTGTGCCAGTACCATGTAGTTTTGGTTACTGTACCCCTGCAGAATAGTTTGAAGATGGGTAACATGATGCCTCCAGCTTTGATGAACAAGCAGTATTGAAAGAGAGAGATTTAAAAAAAAGATACTGGTCAGAGAAACAATGACAGCACATTGTGAAGCACAGGATGGAAATGCTTATATTTTGTCTAAGCCTTTAGTTAATGATATTTACTGATGTCTCATCATATTCCAGGAACTGTCCTTCATGTTTTTCTCATGCTCTCCTAACTATAATTTTACAGGGTGCTGTATAGTTTCCTGAGGCTGCTGTAACAAATTACCACTAACTTAGTGGTTTCAAACAATAAGAACTTACTCTTTTGCAGTTCTAGAGGACAGAAGTCTGAAATTAAAATGTTGGCAGGGCCATCCTCTCTCTGAAGGCTGGAGTTAAGAGTCCTTCATTAACTTTTCAAGTGTCTAGTGGCTCCAGGCATTCTGTGCCTTGTGGCTGCAGAACTCCAGTCTCTGCCCCATCTTCACATAACTTTCTTCTCTTTTGTGTCTGTGTCTTTTCTATCTCTTTCAGGGACAGTGTTATTGGATTTAGAGTCTATTCATATAATGCTGAATTATCTCATTTCGAGATCCTTAATTACATGTGTAAAGACTCTTTTTTCCAAGCGAGGTCACATTAAAGGTTCCAGAGGTTAGGACATAGATGTGTGCTGTTAGAGACCACCATTCAACCCACTACAGGTGGGTTGCAGAAATAATAGTCACACTTTAAAAAAAAAGAAACAAAGACATATAAAGGTTAAATAACTTGCCTAGGGTCACACAGAAAGGAAGTGACAGCACCAGTAAACAGGCCAAATGGCTTGACACTGCTGGAAATCAATTAATTACTACCTGCAAAAGGAAATAGTTCAGGGTACCTTCCTCTTTATTTACCCTACATAGGCTGACTCATTTATCATAGATGGGGACCTATTTCAAGTGATCACCAGAAAACATTTAACCTCTTGTTATCTCTCACTTCTACCTGCAGCTTTGTATCCTGACTCATTCAAGCCCTCATGGCCTTCCTAACTGGGCCTACCCCCAGTTTGCCTCATTCCCTTGTTCTTCTGTGCTGCAGATGTTATTTCTCCTCTGCTAAACATCCTTCATTTGCTTTACAAAGCCTTCATCATTCTTCCCTTGCTCTTTTCTATCTAGCCGTTCCTCCAATAACAAACCTCACACCAAAGTGATCTATCTTCAATGAAATATACACAACCTAAGCTGGGATTTTGGACATCTTGCTCCTTTGCCTGGAATGATTCTTCATCCTGTTTTTGCTTCTTATCCTCAACCATAGCTACTCATCCTTTGAATGTCAGCTTGTATTTGTTTCCCCAGGGAAGCCTTATACTTCTTATCAAGAGTGGGGTAGATGTCCCTCATCTCATGAGTGCCCATAACTTTCTGTTATCACATTTTTTGCTTTCTTTGTAATTGTCTGCTTACCACTCCGTGTCCTTTTATTAGTGTGTAGGTTTCAGGAGGGAGAGACTGTTTGTTTTGTCTATCCCTAGTGTCCTTAGCACCTTGTATATAGCCTATAATTGAATTATCACTGAATAAACATTTGTTGAGTACATTAATGAGTAGGGAAGGTGAGAAAATAAATGTCCACTTTAGTTGGGAAGGGACAAGGCTTAAGAAATGTGGCGGACATTTTCTTTCCTCATAGAGGAATGTAATTCTATTCTAGATGTGAGTATAGCTACTCCATTTCTTTTTTCTTTAGAAAGACAGTAGGAAATAAGGTAATGAGCCCACTTTAGGTTTGAATAGCCCTGCCTTCATCTCTATTTCTCTTTTATTCATCATTCAACACATAGTCACAGATAACTATTTTCAATAATTCTGTATACTTTGTGTCATTTAACCCATAATAATCCAGGGTGGTGATATAACCGTGGGTTCTTGAGCCAGTTTTTCTGTTTGAATTTCAGCTCTGTTACTTATGCAAGTTACTTAATGCCTATGTGCTTCAGTTTTCTCATCTGAATAATAGGATAGAGACAATACTTATAGGATTCTTGTAAGGATTCAGTGAATATATGTAAAACACTCAGGAATGTACATCAAGGGTGCTTGGTATATGTTAGCTGTCATTATCCACCAAATGTAAGTTGGATGAGGCAAAACCCTTTTGTATTTTGTTTACTGCTTTTTCCTCAATGTATAGCAAATAATAAGTACTCAATGAATATGTATTTAATTAAATAAGTGAATGTTTTGGAATAATGTGTATGCTATGTGCCCTGTCCTAGACAGGCAACTGAAGGACACATGAGATATTGTCCCTGCTGTTTTAGAGGCTTTCAGTGTCATGAGTCCTGCCTTTCCACACATTCCCTACTTCTTAATATCTTTGTTCTGCACTTGTTTGGGTTGTTAATGCTCTAGCATGTATGATCAGACCACTCTCTGATAACAGGACACACTCTTCCTCCATTCTATCTGATAAAAAGACAACAAGAATGGGTTCAATTGCAGAACTGAGGGAGTTTCTGTGTGATGGCTTATACTTTCTCTGTGAAATACAAATTAAGGTAAGTGGGTGAGGAGACTGATGTGGGGAAGTGGTAGAAATTGCTAGTGTTTTATAATACTTATGTTCTCTCATCCTTCTTGGATATACAGGTCCCAGCTTCCCTTGTCGTTAGGTGTATCCAGGTATCTGATTTTTGGCCAAAGTAAATATTGGTGGAGGCAATGTACACTGGCCCATTTAACCTACGGGGACATCTCTGAATTCTCTCTTTTTCTAAATTACAACTGAATTAAGAGGTTTCTGAGCATTTAGATAAAGTTGTGATGATTGCTAAACTATTGTCTGTCAGTTCCCAACCTGCCCTTCTATGTACTGCTTTGCCATTCTGCAGCGGAGTCTTAGCAAATTGCATTTCTTCTTTGCCAGGTGACTCTTAGGCTTTGCCAATAGGGAACAATAAAAAGAACTTAAAGGAGAGGAAGATGGAAGAAGGGACCTCTCCTTTATGTCTGCTTTTCATCCCTGTCAGTGTTACACTAACTGTGGCCCTTCACCTTAGCAGCAGCAGTTGGTACCAGTCTCCAGCTCTTATTCCAGCAGTTATAGAACAAATCTCCTTGTTCCAGAATAGGTATTCTATCATACCTCAGAGGTAACAGCCAGATAATGGCTCTCTTCAACTGAGTCCCAGATCCCAAATGTCCCATCTTGCCCAAATGTCTTGATTCTCTAACTCCTATCTGTTACCTTTGGTCTCCAACCTAGGGGCAGTATGTGCTTTCTGGTGATACTGTCTCACCAGAGATAGTATTTCCTCAGTGTTCCATTATTCACTTTTTCAATCTTCTAGCACCTATTTAACTTATTCCTTATACTAAATATTCTCTCTGAATTTCTAATGTAGTTTACTCCTATTGGACACTGACTCTAAGATGAATTTACAAAATGGAACGAGCCTGATCTCTGAGCCACTACTTGAACAAAAGTTACTCAGGACAGCAGCTCTACCTGGACCTCCATAAGTGAAAATAAACTGATTAATCTAAACCACAGAGTGGGTGGATTGAGAAATATGGAGAGAGTGTCCAACAGTAGTTACAGAGTATGTGAAAATCAATTAACTTGGAAATTGTAGCAAAATTGCTGGAGCCCTGGTTAAATAATTCATAGTCATACTTTCCCTGGTTGAATTGTACTTAGCTGTCCAGATGCAGTTATTGAGAAGCAGATGGATGAATTCATCAACATTTGGGTATCTGCTAGATGAATGATACAGGAAGAGAAATGAGCAAAAGAGGAAAATAGTGAAGTACAAAACATTTTTAAAAATAGTCTATATTTCAGTTGAAAACATATATCTCCTGATTTCTGCACTTTTCTTCAGATGCCTCTGCCATTTCATATATTATGTTTGTAGGAAAGTCACAGAGAAAAGCGAAAATTTACTTTATAAAACTTACTTGGTGTCATTTGATATTTGAGAGATCAATACATCATTCTTTTAATTTTTACTTTGTTTAAAATTTAAAAAATATATTTTAGATGAATATCTTTTAAATATAAATGCAAATACTAAAGTATTGGTCTGCCTGATCAATAACAAATTTCAGGAGTTTGTTAAAGCTCTGGAATATTGTTTTCGGGTCTGTGATTATACATTTTCTTTATTTGATTTGAACGTATTTTAGTTTTTGCTACATACCTTACTTTGAATTGATTTTAATTAAACTGCATGGGATAATTTATATCATGCCAATAATTTACATTAAAATAAAATTAAAATACAGTTAAAACAGAAGCACAATATTTGACAGATGTGATAACCTCAGGAATATTTAATTTTAAGACCCATATCAATATTACAGATACTGTACACAGGAGTTGAAATTTCAGTCATTTCTGTGAACCAGATGGAAGGTCATTTTTCTTTAGTCATGAGGAAAAGTTATGAAGCAAAGTTGTCACAAAATGTTTTGTCAGCCCTTCAGCCCACAGACTGAAGAGTGAGAATTTTCATTATGTATAATGCAAGGCAACTAACCCTACTTATTGCACTGAATTTCAATATATATTCAATTCAACAAGAAGGAATTCAGAACATTACATGCTTTTCTTATGGCCGTAGAGCATACCAATATCAATTCAAAGCAATTATATTATGAGTTGGTAGTATATTGTGTATGTTTATATGTAAGATTTCTATTACAGAAGTCATTCATAAAGGAGGTTTTCAACAAATTTATTACAAAGAAAACATTCTCCATGACTATTAAAATGAAATGCTCATCAAAAACTCTGCTAGCTATAGTGATACTAAGATGTCTGACCCCTTTAAAAATCAATCATATTGCCAGCAATAGTTGGCACATGTAATGATGTATTGCTATTTATATTTAATTTCTGGGCAAGGATTAGAGTTCCTCACAGTTATTGTACATTTCAAGTATCAGGAGCACAACACTTGTTTTGATGAAACAAAAATTAACAAGCTAGTAAAATATAAGACCAAATGCTAAAAAATCTTTTAAAGGTATTGGTTGAAATTTTGACTTAATGTGGATAGGGACTTGCCTACTTTTCTTACCATTGATTTCCCAATGCTTAAACACGTGTTGGACATATAGGATGGTCTTTAAAATATTTGTGAATAAAAACAGAGCTAAGTTGTACCTCATATACTAATTTTCAAGAGCTCAATTACTTACATTGCTAAAAAGAATAATTATTAAAAGCATATATCCTGAATATGTAATACTTTGTATTTTGAATTAATAAACTTATTTAATGTTTCAGTCCACAGTTAAGTATGATCTAATTTCAGATTTTCTTCCTTATATATGTTACATACTCATTGCCTAATTTATCCACTTTAAAGAAATTATTGAGGTTACTTGTTTTCAAATCATTACTGTTTTTATCACTGAGCTTTTGTGAATTCTTTCTTTTTTTCTAGGACTGTAGGAGTACAGTATAGACAGAAGAAAACAGATTGTTTTATATTTTTGAGCTGTAACAAATGATTCTTTCAGAATTTGTTCACCACTAAACATCAGTGTGCTTTAATCACCCTGATTTATAACCTTTCATCTGCTATTCCAGGAACTCCTAGAATTCTATCACGTAGTGAAAAATGTCTGTAATTTGTAAGGCTAGTTTGTGCCAGATATTGTGCTAGGCTCTTGTGTACATTATCTTTAATCCTCACAGCATCTCTGCAAAGTAATTATTTTTGTGCCAGTTTTTATTTAAAAACAATGAGTGTGCTGCCCACGATCCTCTTGCTGCTAAGTGATGCCTGGTCCAGAGCCTCTTAGTAACAAGTGCCTCCCACTTTTGTTCTAGGTAGTGATTTTGGCTCTTTCTCATAAGCAGCTCTTTATGTGTTAAGTTGAATTTCTCTGAGAGCCTGCCCCATCTTAGGGGCATCTCTGAAACAGAAGGAAGATTGACTAGCCATCCCCATGTTGGGTAGATTTTTCTCCTATAAAGGGAACACCTGGCAGGATCTTACTATTGTGACCATGTAGTTATTCCTACTTGGGATTTTGCCACTGATAAATTTGGCTTGTTTAAAATTCTCAACCAGCTTGGCCAACTTTCTCCTTCTGCCAGACCAGGTCTGTGGGTTACAAGTACCTCCATGATACTATTTAATGTATTAAAAATCATAAATAGTTTGGGTTTTAATTATGTGGTGGCTAACACTAGTAATGAGAGAGAGATTGGTTTTATGGAATAAAATGTAATGAGATGAAGAACTTTAAGATCTAAATGACCTTGCAAGTATCAGACCCTTTATTCCCCAATAATATCAAAGAGAATTTTTTTTTGTATATTTATTTTGGTTTTTAGTAATCTGAAATATTATAAATATTTGTGATAACTAATTAAAAATAGAGGCACAAATATAACAGGGACATGTAAATATTAGCTTTCAAGTGCTTTCCAAGGCCAATTTAGATCTCAAAGTCTTCTCATACTTTGTGGTTCTAGAAAGCCTTTCATAAGATAAAGAACACAAGGGATTGATTATAGATGGCTTGCATAGTTTTGGTAATCTCTTTGGAGGCTCATATAATATATATATAAATATAATATATAGATAATCATATAAATTTCTTTGAAATTTATATTAAATTACTGTCTATTCTTTGTGAACTATACTTCCATGCTTAGAGTTTTAAAATACATTTGGGCAGCCTCAGAAAGGTGTTCATAAAAGTTATCACTAATAATGATGATTGTCTTTTCTCCCTCTTTCTCCTTCTTTGAAAAGTAAAATATAGAAAGCGATTGTTTATTTGCCTTTTCTGCTTACTGGTGTACAATTTAATTCCCCCACACTAAAATTGAGATTAGAAAGACAAAGCTTCTACTTATTACCTGTGGAACATTTGGTCTCTCAATGTATCAGTTTCTCAATGTATCATATTTTTAAAATGGGGTCAAATAATGCTGTTCACCTGACAGATATAATAGATAGTATAATATAGTGGTCAAGTACAGACTTTCAGTTAGATAACTTTCTAGATATGTGACCTTGGCAAACTGTTAAATCCGTATGAGCCACAGTCACCATATCTAAGATAATGCAGTTGACAGAAATCTTCCCAAATGATCATGGAGGAGATTAAATATGATATATTTATAGAATGCTTAGCAAAGTGCCTGGCCATAAGATAATGATTAAATAAGTAGCAGTTAATCATATTCATAACATATTAACAAATTTATAAATAGTAACATATTATGTAAGCTTATGTGTTAATCTTAAGTCTTAAAAATTAAGAATTAGATTATTTGGTTTATTAAGTTTTAGGACTTCAAACTTGTATACAAAAAGGAGCCAGAAAATTGGTGAAATATTTTGGAAAGACAGCCCACTATGTGATATACTGGAAGTTGTGGATGAAGAAAATCTGTAGCAACCAGCCACAACAAAGAGGAAGAGTTTGTTTGAAAAATTGGAAACACATATAGTGGGGTACATAGGTAAATATTGTAATAGCATTTTGATTTCAGTAGTATCTGTCATCTCAAGGATAATAATGATAATGTCAAAGGTTGTTTGTTGATCTAATGAGATAATAAATACAAACATCCACATGTTCTTGACATATAGTAGCTACTCAATAGATGTATGTTGCTTTCCTTTTGAGTGTAAATTGTTGAGAAGGATTATGGTTTTGCTCTCTGCTTCTCAAACATAGTGCCTTATATAGAGTAGATAATTAATATCATTTTCCTAACAATTAAAGTTTATTCACTATTAAATGTATTGTAGTTGTTGAGGCAGAATAATTCATTTCTTTATTATTTATTCAGTCAAGTTACATTAAGCACCTACTGTGTGAAGTACTGTGCTACATGTTAGAGACTCTAAATGAATATGACTAAACAGAGTTCCAATCTTTACAGAAATAATCTAGTTGGGGGAGCATCTGACTGCATAAATAATTGTAATACACTCTTGGTAGTTAGGCTCTAACATAATTTCAATGAGGACACACGGAGGAAATAATGTTAGAAATACAAAAATCAAAATGGAACTCTGTTTTCCAAAGTATCAGATCGTTTTAGATATGGGACGTTTACTTAACCCAGTTATCTTACATTCTGTTAATATCGTATATGAAATATCCCAAATTGCTTAATATATGAAAAAAAGAATAGTTCTCTGTTTGTGATTTCTATTAGCAGCATCAACAATGGCAAATACAAGAAATCCACAGAAATTTGTTTTCTTAGCTGAACATTCCATGTTGTAGATGACTCTCGGGGTTAAAATAATTTTTTCTACTGTTGTTTCTTTTACTAAGCTCCAAGTTGTTTGCTACTATATATTATAAGGAATACAATGTCTTGGACCTTTTTTCTCTAGCAGAATAGAAAATTTAGTTTTGATTTATCTTCTTTCTACACAAATTCTACTTTTTTCCACAGACATTTTTATAGATGTTCTTTTAAAATAATTCAGATATAGTATTTATATTCCTTTCAAGATATTGCTTTCCCGATTTGTGCTTAAAAAAACACACCATAGGGACAGGTGCAGTGGCTCATTCCTGTAATTCCAGCACTTTGGGAATGTGAGGCGGGCAGATCACCTGAGGTCAGTAGTTTGAGACCAGCCTGGCAAACATAGTCAATGCCATCTCTACTAAAAATACAAAAATTAGCCAGACATGGTGGCAGGTACCTGTGATCCCAGCTACTTGGGAGGCTGAGGCAGGAGAATTACTTGAACCTGGGAGGTGGAGGTTTCAGTGAGCTGAGATCACACCACTGAACCTCCAGCCTGGGTGACAGAGTGAGACGCTGTCTCAAGGAAAAAAAAAAGCCATAGTTCTTATCTTGAAATACTTTCTTGCTAGCTTTTTTTGATACAAATGAACATTTTCTTGAGAATGGTATCTTTATCCATAACTTATAACTGTAAAATTTTATTTACTCATAATTCATATTTTAAAGTAATCCAAGCACACTTTTCCTTTAAATCACAGTGCCTAAAGTCTTACAATGAAGAATGTTTGTCCTCTTCCCCAACCTTTTTGTGCCTCAGATCCTTCTTCTGAAGCAGTTTCTATTAATTCCCATTAGTTTCTTCTACTAATTTTCTCTATTTCTAAGTAAAATGCTTGTCTTACTTCTTGATTTATCAATTTTATGATCATTTTCTCTTTTCTACCTACAATAGTTGAAGATTAAATTCTTGCAACTGCACATTTTGTGGTAGATTTATTGTTTTACTGGACTCAGTTTTTACACCTTGCTATGTTCACACCGTTTAAAAGTATCTTCCCAAACTGACTCTGAGGTTTGCCATATGGGTCTGCTTTTACACTGACACCTTGGCAGAACTGATGCAAGGAGAAGCTTCAAAAAGTATTAGGACATTTTTATTTTCTTTCTTGGATCCCCCGCCACTCCGCTCTTGTCTCCCAGCCTGGAGTGCAGTGGGGCGATCTAAGCTCGCTGCAACCTCCGCCTCCCGAGTTCAAACGAATCTCCTGCTTCAGCCTCCTGAGTAGCTGGGATTACAGGCACATGCCACCACACCCAGATAATTTTTGTATTTTTAGTAGAGACAGCGTTTCACCATGTTGGTCAGGCTGGTCTCGAGCTCCTGACCTCCGGTGATCCGCCCTCCTTGGCTTCCCAAAGTGCTAGGATTACAGGCGTGAGCTACTGCGTCCGGCTGGATCTTTTTCAATGCCATGAGAACAAGTTCAGTTCAACCTACTGAAGGATCAGAGACTTTGGGGATAACAATTGAGTGGTCCCAGCTGCAACTATTTTGGACCTTTCAGTCCTTAGCTGAGCTGACAACTGACTGAATACACTAGAGTAAATCCAGTTGGTATTAACAGAATTAGCCAACCTGTGAACTCATTACAAAAATGTTTCTAGCTATGTTTTAGAGTAAAATACGTTGCCTTTTTTCACTTTCCAAATATGATTGTTTTGTATTATCTATTCTACCGATCTCCTCCTCTCTTCCCCATCTTTTTTATTTTTTTGTTTTGAGCACTCCTGTTAGTGCTCTGATTGAAATTGTTGCTTTCTGGATAGGCATTTCATCCTGAGGCTTCTATTTGCTGCTCTTCTGGGTTGAATATGCTGCCATTGTTTAACGCTCTTGTTTTGCCGGACACATTCCCCAATTCAATCCAAGAAAGTGTGGATGTGAAGTGTGTATTCTTAGTGCTTAAAAATTGAAATTATTGGCCAGGCTGCGGTGGCTCACGCCTGTAATCCCAGCACTTTGGGAGGCCAAAGTGGGTGGATCACCTGAGTTCAGGAGCTCAAGACCAGCCTGGCCAACATGGTGAAACCCCGTCTCTACCAAAAATACAAAAATCAGCCGGGTGTGGTGGCATGTGCCTGTAATTCCAGCTACTCGGGAGGCTGATGCAGGAGAATTGGCTTGAGGCTGGGAGGCGGAGGTTGCAGTGAGCTGAGATCGCGCCACTGTACTCCAGCCTAGGCGACAGAGTGAGACTCCATCTCAAAAAAAAAGAAAAAAATGTGAAATTATCTTTATTATATATTCAACTCATTTGATATATTGATATCCTAAATGGAAAATTATTTTTCCTAAAAAATTTGACAGCATTTGTCCTATGTCTTTTAGCACACATGTAGCTATTTAGAAGTCTATTATTCTTAGTCTCATTTATTTGTATATAACCTGTTCTCCAACTCTCTGGAAGCACTTAGGATCCTTTTCTGTGGATTTCTTCATTATAACATGAAATAATGAACTGAGCAGCAAATAATTAAGTGAGCTTGTTTAGGACGATGTTTGGAAAGCTAGATCTATCCACAGATAAAAGTAAAACTGAATTGAGATTAACACTATAGACCAAAGTAGAATCTAGGCGAATAAAAGACCAAAATATGAAAGGTAAAAATATAAAGTTAATAAATGAAAATATAGGAAAGTACTTTTGCAATCTTTGGAAGCAACTTAAACAAAATTTCAAAATTATAAACACTTAGATTTAAAAGTTGAATTTGATCACATCAAAATAAGAAATTTTTGTTCACTAATGCCACAAAGTTAATAGATGATACATATGGATAGCATATGTGTGATGTCTAAAATGAAATCAGAGATAGAGCTTGACTTTCTTTTTTTTCACGCTGTTTAGATTGTTAGTGTTTTTTTAAAGAGACAAATATATTTTTACTTTTTGTCGGTTTCATGAAAATCACATTTTTATAAAATGTTAGTAAACGTTATAAACAATTTTAATAAATATTTAATGATCATCAGTTATATACTAGGCACGATGACAGAGTCTGTGAATATAACAATGAACAAAACAGGCATAAACCTTGGCTTCCTGAAGATTATATAATAAATTGTCTTCTACTTAGTTTTGGGAGGCTTGTTTGGAAGCTAGAATTTCTTGATTACCAAGTAGCAGGGACAAGAGCCAACAAATCTATGGTTATATAGGTAGGAGTCTTAGTTCTCTTTCTTGACTTAATCCCCCCATTTTATTCTAGGTCATAATATTAGATAATAGATTCGATAGACAGAACTTATTTCAAATAAATTTAAACTAAAAAATGTATTCAGAGACAGTGGGTAGACTAAACTGGTACCTTGAAGGGTCAAACACGGTGACTGTTTTTACAGGAGATAGACTTTTAAAGGTCAAAATTCTAGTGTATAATATAAATAATATAACAGTGATACTTTTAGAATAAGAAAATGAATGTGGAATTATAATTCTCCTCATATACTGTACTTAGCAGTCCATTTGGCACTACCTCCTTTGTACTTTGGTGCTGCATTTGATGACTGAGATAGACACAAGGAATAGCAGTGCTGTGTAGTAAGAGGCAAGACGGAAGTATACTTTTACCTTTGTTTTCTTAGGTAATCACTATAATGTACCTGGGACTAATTTAGATAAATTTATTCCTACACATACATATATCTAAAAACCAAGTGGTAAAATCTCAGGGCCTCTCACCTCAAGGATATCTCTATAAGATAGGAAGAATAGAAAATGAAACTGTGTGAGTCAGATTTTCTTTTTTCTATCTGATCTTTGTTTTGCAATGAAATATGATTTTCATATAATACCTCATATGATATTAGACAACCTTTTAAGTACAAATTGGACTGCTTAGATAAGTCTTCATGTCCTTTTCTCAGAAAAAAAAAATGTACAGTGATTTGCAGGGGTTGAGGGGTTAGGGAGCACAACACAGAGAATAATATTAAATCTTTAAGTGGTTGGCAGTTAAATCCCACAAAATTCACTAAAATACTGAATGTTGGAAGCAAGAAAGTTGTTTAATGTAGGAGGAAGTGTCATTTACCAAGGTACTCTATGTGATGATGTTACCGTACTTAAGAACCAGGGAAGCGGGATGAATTTAGCCATATATTCATTAGTTAACTCTCTCTATTGCTAGAGAAAAAACCTTGACAAAATATATTTCTGTAGACAGCCCAGCTCACAAATAGTACAGTAACAGGAGTCTGAATTTGCTTATGGAAAAGTCAAGGCTTGAGTTTTTACTGTTATCCTTGTCAGCTGGTAAAAAATATTTTAAGATAACCTCTACAATACACATAATGATCCAAACTAGATTAGCACTTACTTGATTCTTAATAAATAATACTCTTAAACTCACCATCAGAACTGGCCTCTTGGACATATGACCGTGAACTAACACAGGGCTCCTTGTTTAGAATGGTTCAGCACTTGGTTTAATGTTCAGCCATTTGCATCGTAAAATTCTTAATCTTTTTTGAACAAGGGGCTCTGCAGTTGTATTTATTTATTTATTTATTTATTTATTTATTTATTTATTTACTTACTTACTTACTTAGAGACAGAGTCTTGCTCTGTCACCCAGACTTGAGTGCAGTGGTGTGATCTCTGCTCACTGCAACCTCCGTCTCCTGGATTCAAGCAATTCTCCTAGCTCAGCCTCCCAAGTAGCTGGGATTACAGGAGCCTGCCACCATACCCAGCTCATTTTTGCATTTTTAGTAGAGACAGCGTTTCCTCATGTTGGCCAGGATGGTCTCCATCTCCTGACCTTGTGATCTGTCTGCCTCTGCCTCCCAAAGTGCTGGGATTACAGGTGTGAGCTACTGCGTCCATCTGGGGCTCTGAAGTTTTATTTTGCAATGGGCCCTGAAAATTACCTAGTTGGTAATTGGTCCCACTACTCACTATTTAGTTTCACAGTATCTCCCCAGGTAGAAGTTGGTGTCTATATGCTCTCCTGAACTGCTGAAAATCATTCAAAAAAAAAAAAAAAAAAAAAAAAAGAAACGAATTTTGTTAAGATAAGTAGTATATTAATGCCTCATTACTTATTTTCACTCTGGGTTAGTGTCAAATGTAATGACATTGTGGTCTCATGTTCTCCTTTAAAAGAGAATATCCTCCTTTATTCTCTTCCTCTCTCCTTTTTCTTGCCTCACCAATTCCCTTCATTTTTATATTCCATTAGCTTTGCTTAAAGTGCATAAAATCCCATTTCATTACATTATGTTTTCATTTGTGTAAAATGCTGATCATACTGAAGATACTGTATTATTTAATTTTAAAAATAAAATGACTATACACATTATGAACTAAATAGTCTAAATGTATTTTTCTTCTTAATCCTCTATGACAGATTTTTTCAAGTGTATAATATTTGAGTCAGTTAAAAATTATCCTGAGGCCCCCTGTAGACCAATAGTATTACTCCTCTTACTTATAACCTTTCTTGAAACTCTCATTTTTACAGTGTTTGTATATTTGCAGTGTTATAATATTTACGTATAGAAGCAATAGTATTAATTATAATTTTGATGAGGAAACTTTTATAGCAATAATAATTATACTTCATTTTCAATTTCTATTTGACCATAACATAGTGTTCACACACACTTACTAAACTGTCTTAACAGAATACATTTAAAAAAAAATTTAACTTTTAAGTTCCAGGGTACATGGGCAGGATATACAGGTTTGTTACACAGGTAAACATATGTCATGATGATTTGCTACACAGATCATCCCATCATGCAGATGTTAAGCCGAGTATGCATTAGCTATTCTTTCTGATGTTCTTTCTCCTACCACCCCCGACCCTCTGACAGGCACCAGTATGTGTTGTTCCCTCATGTGTCCATGTGTTGTTATCATTTAGCTCCCACTTATAAGTGAGAATATGCAGTATTTGGTTTTCTGTTCCTGCATTGGTTTGCTGAGGATAATGGCTTCTAGCTCCATACATGTCCCTGCAAAGGAAATGATCTCATTCATTTTTATGGCTACATAGAATTCCATCATGTGTATTTACCACATTTTCTTTATCCAGTCTATCATTGATGGGCATTTAGATTGATTCCATGTCTTTGCTACTGTGAATAGCACTGCAGTGAATGCACACATGCATGTATATGTACAATAGAATGATTTCTACTCCTTTGGCTATATACCCAGTGATGGGATTGCTGTGTCAAGTGGTATTTCCGCCTCTAGGTCTTTGAGGCATCACCACACTGTCTTCTACAATGGTTGAACTAATTTACATTCCCACCAACACTGTAAAAGCTTTCTTATGTGTCCACTCCCACCAACAGTGTAAAAGCACTTTTTCTTCACAACTTTGCCAGAATCTATTTTTTTTTTTTTTGGTTTTTTAACTTTTTAATAATAGCCGTTTTGTCTGGTGTGAGATGGTATCTCACTGCGGATTTTATTTGCATTTCTGATCATTGATGTTGAGTTTTTTTAATATATATTTGTTGGCTGCATGCACATCTTCTTTTGAGAAGTGTCTGTTCATGTCCTTTGCCCACTTTTAAATGGATTTTTTTTTGATTTGTTTAAGTTCCTTTTAGACCTCGTCAGATGCATAGTTTGCAAAAATTTTCTCCCATTCTGTAGGTTGTCTGTATATTCTGTTGATAGTTTCTGTTGTTGTGCAGAAGCTCTTTAGTTTAATTAGATCCTATTTGTCAATTTTTTTTTTTCCCCAATTGTTTTGGGCATCTTTGTCATGAAATGCTTGCTTGTGTCTACATCCCGAAGGGCATTGCCTAGATTTTCTTCTAGGGTTTTTATAGTTTCAGGGTTTACATTTAAGTCTTTGATCCATTTTCTGTTGATCTTTGTATATGATGTAAGAAAGGGGTCCATTTCAATTTTCTGCATATGGCTATCCAGTTTTCCCGTTCCATTTATTAAATAGGCAATCATTTCCCCATTGCTTATTTTTGTCAGGTTTGTCAAAGATCAGATGGTTGCAGGTGTGCAGTCTTATTTCTGGGTTCTTACTCTGTTCCATTGATCTACATGTCTACTCTTGTACCAGTACCATGATGCTTTGGTTACCGTAGCCTTGTAGTATAGTTTGAAGTTGGGTAGCGTGATGCCTCCAGCTTTGTTCTTTTAAGTTAGGATTGCCTTGGCTCTTTGGGCTCTTTTTTGGTTTCATATGAATTTAAATTTTTTTCCCCTAATTCTGTCTAGAATGTCAATAGTAGTTTAATGGGAGTAGCATTGAATCTATAAATTGCTTTGGGGGCAGTATGGCCATTTTCACGATATTGATTCTTCCTATTCATGAGCATGGAATGTTTTTTCCATTTGTTTATATCACCTCTGATTTCTTTGAGCAGTGGTTTGTAGTTCTCCTTGAAGATGTCCTTCACTTCCCTTGTTAACTGTCTTCCTAGGTATTTTATTCTTTTTGTGGTAATTGTGAATGAGAGTTCATTCATAATTTGGCTCTCGGCTTTTCTGTTGTTGGTGTATAGCAATGCTAGTGATTTTTCACATTGATTTTGTATCCTGATACATTGCTGAAGTCACCTATCAGCTTAAGAAGCTTTTGGGCTGAGACAATGGGGTTTTCTAGATATAGGATCATTTCATCTGCAAACAAAGATAGTTTGACTTTCTCTATTCCAATTCCAATACTCTTTATTTCTTTCTCTTGCCTGATTGCCGTGGTGAAACTTCCAATACTATGTTGAGTAAGAGTGGTGAGAGAGGGCATCTTTGTCTTGTGCTGGTTGTCAAAGGGAATTCTTCTAACTTTTTCCCATTCAGTATGATACTGGCTGTGGGTTTGTCATATATGGCTCTTATTATTATGAGGTATGTTCCTTCAGTACCTAGTTTAGTGAGAGTTTTAACCTGAAGGGATGTTGAATTTTATTGAAGGCCTTTTCTGCATTTATTGAAATAATCATGTGGTTTTCATCTTTAGTTCTGATTATGTGATAAATCATATTTATTGTTATGAGTTCTGATTATGTGATAAATCATATTTATTGTTTTGCATATGTTGAACCAACCTCACATCCCAGGGATGAAGCCTATTTGGTCATAGTGGATAAGTTTTTGATGTGCTTCTAGAATTGGTTTGCCAGTATTTTATTGAGGATTTTTGCATCAATATCCATCAAGGATATTGGACTGAAGTTTTCTGTTTTGGTGTCTTCACCAGGTTTTGGTATCTGCATGATGCTCACCTCATAGATTGAGTTAGGGAGAAGTTCTTCCTTTTCAATTTTGGGGAATAGTTTCAGAAGGAATAGTACCAGCTCTTCTTTGTACCTCTGGTAGAATTCAGCTGTGAATCCTTCTGGTCTTGGACTTTTTTTTTGGCTAATAGCCTAATTATTACTGCCTAAAATTCAGAACTCATTATCGGTCTATTCAGGAATTCAGTTTCTTCCTGGTTCAGTCTTGGGTGGGTGTATGTGTCTGGGAATCGTCCATTTCTTCTAGATGTTCTAGTTTATGTACATAGAGATGTTTACAGTATTCTTTTATGGTGGTTTCTATCTCTGTGGGGTCAGCGGTGATATCCCCCTTAGCATTTCTTATTGTTGTGTTTATTTGAATCATTTTTTATTCTTTGTTAGTCTAGCTAGTGTTGTATCTATTTTATTTTACTTTTGAAAAAAGCAACTCCTGGATTCATCAATATTTTGAAGGGCTTTTCATGTCTTTATCTCCTTCATACTATTATATAATGCCCTTCCTTGTCTTTTTTTGTTTTTGTTGGTTTAAAGCCTGTTTTGTCAGAAACTAGGATTGCAACCTCTGCTTTTGTTTCCCATTTGCTTGGTAAATTTTTCTCATCCCTTTATTTCGAGCCTATGTGTGTCTTTGCATGTGAGATTGGTCTCTTGAAGATGGCATACCAATGGTTCCTGGTTCTTTATGCAGCTTGCCACTCTGTGTCTTTTAATTGGGGCATTTAGCTTATTTACATTTAAGGTTAGTATTGTTATGTGTGGATTTGATCCTGCCATCATAATACTAGCTGGTTATTTTGCAGACTTGTTTATATAGTTGCTTCATAGTGTCACTGTGTGCTTCACTGTGTTTTTGAAGTGGCTGATAACAGTTTTTCCTTTCCATAGCTAGTGTTTCCTTTGAGAGCTCTTGCAAGGCAAGTCTGGTGATAATGAATTCCATCAGCATTTGCATGTCTGAAAAGGATCTTATTTCTCCTTCACTTATGAAGCTTAGTTTGGCTGGGTATGAAATTCTCAGTTTGAAATTCTTCTCTTTAAGAATGTTGAATATTGGTCCCTAATCTCTTCTGGTTTATAGGGTTTCTGCTGAGAGGTCTGCTGTTAGTCTGATGGACTTCCCTTTGTAGGTTACCTGGTCTTTCTCTCTGGTTGCCCTTAACATTCTCCCCTTCATTTCGACTTTGGAGAATCTGATTATGTGTCTTGCAGATGATCTTCTCATGGAGTATCTTACTGGGGTTCTCTGCATTTCCTAAATTTGAATGTTGGACTATCTTGTTAGGTTGGGGAAGTTCACCTGGATGATATCTTGAAGTGTGTTTTCCAACTTGGTTCCATTCTCTCTGTCTCTTTCGGGTACCCCAATCAGTTGTAGATTTGGTCTCTTTACATAATCCCATAGTTCTTGGAGGTTTTATTCATTCCTTTTTATTTTTTTTTCTCTGTTCTTGACTGCTTGTTTTCTTTCAGAAAGATAGTCTTCAAGCTTTGAGATTCTTTCCTCTGCTTGTTCTGTTTGCCTAGTCTTCCATTATTGGAACACTAAGCTTGTAAGCTTGTAGGAGGTATTTATATCCATTCTACCACTCAGGGTCATCACAAGGTCTGATTTTTCACATAAAAAATTTGCAACCTCTGGGAGGCCGAGACGGGCGGATCACAAGGTCAGGAGATCGAGACCATCCTGGCGAACCCGGTGAAACCCCGTCTCTACTAAAAAATACAAAAAACTAGCTGGGCGAGGTGGCGGGCGCCTGTAGTCCCAGCTACTCGGGAGGCTGAGGCAGGAGAATGGCGTGAACCCGGGAGGCGGAGCTTGCAGTGAGCTGAGATCCGGCCACTGCACTCCAGCCTGGGTGACAGAGCGAGACCTTATCTCAAACAAAAACAAAACAAAACAAAACAAAACAAAACAAAACAAAAAATTTGCAACCTCTGCCATAAATGAGTTAATACTTGTGATTGCATTATGAAGTTACTGTAGTGTGTTTTTCAGCTCTGACAGGTTGGTTATGTTCCTCTCTAAACTGGCTATTTCAGTTGTCAGCTCCAGTATTATTTTTTCATGATTCTTAGCTTCTTTACATTGGGTTACAGCATGCTCCTTAGCTCAGGAAAGTTCATTATTACTCACCTTCTGAAGCCTAATTCTGTCATTCCATCCATCTCAGCCTCAGTCCTGTTCTGAGCTTTTGCTGGAGAGGTGTTGGGGTCATTTTGAAGAAAAGGGACACTCTGGCTTTTTGAGTTTTTGGCATTTTTGCATTGATTCTTTCTCATCTTTGTGGACTTATCTACCTTCAGTATTCAAGACTGCTGACCTTTACATGTTTTGTGTGTGTATGTGTGTGTGTGTGTTTTGTTGTTGTTGTTATTTTCTGTTTATTTCATTTTTTTTAAACAGGCCATTCTTCCATGGGGCTGCTGTGGTATGCTGGGGAGCCACTCCAGACTCTAGTTGCCTCATGTTTTCCCCATCCTGGGGAAAGCTGCAAAACAGCAAAGATGGCAGCCTGACCTTTCCTCTGGAGGCTCTGTTCCGGGGGTTACTGACATATTGCTGGTCCTAATGTGCCTGTAGGAGGTGTCTGGAGAACCCGGTTGGGAGGTCCTTCTCCCAGTCAGGAGGAACGGGATCAGAGACCCACTTAAAGAGTCTAGCTGCTTTTTGGTAGAGCAGCTATGCTGTGTTGGGTATCCCTTCAGGCCCCAGTTGGTTTGGGCTCTCCAATGCCCACAAGCTGGACTGGCTGAGAAGCCCAAAAGGCCAAGGTTGTGGCCTGCCCCACCCCTCAGGTACTTCATCCCAGGGAGAAATTAGAGCTCTGTTGGCCCATAGAACATAGGTGGGGTTGGCTGGAGGCCTGTCTTGGAGGACCTGGCTGGGAGGATCCACTTTATAAGGAGCAGTGGATTGAGGTGCTGCTTAAAGAAGCAATCTGGCCATGCTTCGACAAAACAGCCGTGTCATGTTGGGGAACAACATTTGCCCCTGTCAGCTTGGACTCTCCAAAGCTTGCAGGCTGGAAGGGCTGAGTCATCCAACCAACCCAGGTGGTAGCCCTCCTTCCTTTAGACACTTCATCCCAGGGAGAGATCAGAGCTCTGTCCTTAACATGTGTAGGCAGGCATGGCTGACCTCTTCGGTCCCACCCAGTGACTGGATCACGCCCAGCTTAAAGAAGCAGTTTGGCCATGACCTGGCAAAGCCGCTGTGCTGTGCTGCTGGGGGGACCCTTCCTCATCCAGACTGTTTGGGCTCTCCAAAGCCCACAGGCTAGAATGACTGAATTGATCAAACAGCAGAGATGGTGCCTGCCCCTCCCCATGGGGGCTCCATCCAGTTTCAGGCAGGCTCCACCCTGTTGCTGGTAGCTGGTTGGAATTCTAAGCCAGGGGGTTTTATCTTGTGAGTTGCAGTGGAAGTGGGGCCTGCAGAATGATGCTGTCCAGCTCCCTGGATTCTGTCCACCTTCCTAGGAGTATGTGCAGACCTCCCACCTTGCCTGAGTTGCAGACATATTTGTTGGGGATCCCAAGGCTGGAATATGTAAAGTTCCTGGGGCTTTGTACCGGCCTGAGCATCTGTTCTACCAAGACTTCATATTTTGTAACCCATGGTTACAAAGATCCGTGGAAGAAGCGTGGATTCCTCCCATGGTCCCACAATTACTTCCCTTGGCTGGGGGTGGGTGTTCCCTTGGCTCCGCATTGCTTCCGTGTGGGCCTTCACCCCACGCTGCTTTTCTTCGTTTTCTGTGGGTTGAGTTGTTTCCCTAATCAGTCTCTATGCGAGAACCTGGATATTTCAGTTGAAGGTGCTATATGCACTTATTCCTTTTCATTCCTCTCTGTGAATGCCACAGACTGCAGCTGTTCTAACTGGCCAACTTGGACCCTGCCCCAGTAGTCTTTTTCTAGAGTACATATTTATATTGCATTGTAAATGAACTTTGTTGTAACAGGCCATATAAAACTCCAGTTTCTGTTCTAACAAGCAACGCCAATTATGCTCATGTGTTTATGCTTGGAGTTTTAATTGTAACACTGTACTGTCTCTCAGGGTAATCATAAGATATGTAGTCTCCATTATTTTCACAGGCAATCATAGGGGATGTCGATTCCATTCTTTTCCCCTTCTCTGGCCCCATTCTGTCCTGCCCACAGAACATTAATATTTACATTGAGTCTCACACTTCCTAAGGGGGCCATTTCAGCCAGGCTTCTTAATTTATTCTTTCCACTTCTACTTATTCTCCCCTTTTATTCTTATTACTGGTATTGCTGGCATATTTTTTTCAGCTATCTTGGGTGCAGATTTCAACAGACAGAATAAGAA
The DNA here is from genome assembly GCF_003255815.1 of Theropithecus gelada. NCBI lineage: Eukaryota > Metazoa > Chordata > Mammalia > Primates > Cercopithecidae > Theropithecus > Theropithecus gelada. The sequence goes on from NC_037682.1 coordinate 82,240,701, forward strand.
TATTAAATGGAACCTCAGAAAATGAGTTAAACATAAAAAATATTTGAAGCCTATGAAATGAAGGTTGTACTGATGGATTTCTATGATTCTATGATAATGATAAATATATTTGTGCTAAAACATAGTCAAACGTATTTTACATCTTTCGCCTTGAAGTTGCCAAAACCTTTGGGCCATAAGAATTTGATTTGTAGGCACTCTAAAATTCTGAAATAAGAGATATGTTTGATCTTTGTGAATTTCCCGTAGTTAAGCCCTTATTAAATTATATCAGGCAGTCTCATTGCCTGATATTTCTCGATGAGTCAGTTTTGGGGGTTAAAACACTGGAGATGAGTGTTACATTTTAAAGACATTATGCATTTATTATTCTCATTTACTTTGACAAAGGTTTATTAGATGTTTACTCTATGACTCTGGTTTTAATTGTTCTCTAGTCTATGTGGCCTGACACTTTTCCAGGCTCAACTGGAGAGCAGAACACAGCTCCATTAACTGGGAATTTCTGTAAGAAATTCATACCATTTAAGCTTATGTTTGCAGAAGTTTAGACTAAAACTGAAGGCTCTTAAGAGGGTTCACATTTCACAGCATGTGGCATTTATTTTGAGATAGAACCATTAGACAAAGCACTGTTCCATCTTCTTCTTTGCCTACTGGAGGATTTCTTCTCCACCACCCATCCTGCCACACTATACTAGCCTTCCTGATTCCATCCTTAAAGAGAATCACATACAATTCATCTGTGAATTTCAAAATTCTCATCCTTTTATTTTATAGAAAAATTTTGCATATATATATTTTTTCTTCTTTGAGACATGGTCTCACTCTTCCCCCAGGCTGGAGTGTAGCTGCGTGGTCATGGCTCACTGCAGCCTTGACCTTGTGGGCTCAAGTGATTCTCCTGCCTCAGCCTCCTGGGTAGCTGGGGCCATAGGGATGTGCCATCATATCCAGCTTTTTTTTTTTCTTTCTGTAGAGATGAGGTTTTCCTATTTTGTCAGGCTGGTCTTGAACTTCTGGGCTCAAGAGATCCTCCCTCCTTGGCCTCTCAAAGTGTTGTGATTACAGGCATGAGCCACTGCTCCTATCCAATAAACGTATTTTAAATATCAGTACGAATTACAGAATTCATCTTCTTTCCCTGCTCGTACAGATTTTCCACAAATTTCCTCAGTAAAATGAGTTTTCCCTTTAAGAAATTTCAACTTGTTATAATAAGCGGTTAAATGAGAATTTTTTTCTTATTTTGTATTTATTCCTTTGCTATGTATCTATGTATTTATTTACCTCTTCATTCATCTGAAAATCATTTGCCCTATGGCCAACTTGTTGTTATTATAGTCTTTGAGATCTTGTAATCTAATCAAACTCTCTCACCCTATGGATGGAAATGAGATAATGTCCAGAGATATTAAACGTTCTTTCTATGTAATATCAGTGCTGAAATATCAGACTTTTTGTCTTTTGTGTCTTAATTTTTCTAGATTTTGGTTGCTATCATTACATATAACTTTGTTGGTTGGATACATCTATTAAAAGAGGGTAATAATGAAGGCAAAGGATTGAAATTTTCTATTTCAACCCATATCCATTTACTGAAGTCCTACCTATCCTTAATATTTATACCTGAATTTTTACTTGAGTGCTCAACCCAAACCTCCACAGAGCTTTATATCTTTATTTTCAGTTCTCTAAATTTACTTCACTATTCTAAAATCTCTCTTTGTCAGTTAGGGTTCCCAGTCATGAACAAAACTACCAGTTATGCTGCATATTACCAGCAGATAAATGTATTGGAAGAGTGTTATGAAGATCATATGAATGTTAGAGAATCAGGTTCATGCAGGAAACAAGAATTGCTGACTACCCTGCTGTAGGATGGCTGACTTAGGACATGTGACTGGCTCAGTTGCCAGTGGACACTTGTTACCACAGGATACCTTAATCCATGCTGCTAACTAAACTCCACCACAGCAATGAGTATGAACAAACTCTGGCTGACTGAGACTTTATACCACTGTCTTGCGACTCAAATCCTGTGTGGAAGCATCTGCTTTATTGTGATTAGGTGACACATGCTCTAAGCCGTGCTGTCCAAGATGGTAGGTACTAAAGGTTTGTGGTTGGGCACTACAGTTGAACTAGGCGGTGAGTGCAAAGTACGCACCAGATTTTGAAGTCTCAAAAAAAAATGTAAAATATCTCATATATTAATATTTTTGTGGAATTGCATATGAAAAGGCAATATTTTGAATGTATTAGATTAATATTTTAACATGTTGTTTAATTATAAAATCATGTTAACATTACTTATACTTTTTCACTTTCCTTTTAAAAGTGTGACTTTTGGCTGGGTACAGTGGTTTATGCCTGTGATCCCAGCACTTTGGGAGGTCGATGCGGGTGAATCACTTGAGGTCAGGAGTTTGAGACCAGCCTGGCCAACATGATGAAACCCCATATCTACTAAAAACACAAAAATTAGCTGGGTATGGTGGCTGGCGCCTGCAATCCCAGCTAATCAGGAAGCTAAGGCAGGAGAATTGCTTGAACTCAGGAGGCAGAGGTTGCATTGAGCCAAGATCACGCCACTGTACTCCAGTCTGGGCAACAGAGAAAGACTGCATCTCAAAAAAACCCAAAAAACAACAGCAAAAAAATGTTGCTTTTAATTTAAAATTACATCTGTGTCTCAGATTTGTGGCTTCATTTATATTTATATCAGATACTTAGGGGAGACAATATTAACACTCCTTGGGATGTGAATCCTCTTCCACATAGGAAGAGGATTCACATTCATTAACAATCAAAATTGGGACCATGAGGGTCCATGGCAAATGGAGAGATGGCCCTTAATTTGGAAAAGAAAGCCTTGGTCTGGAACTGAATGCAAGACCTTTTGGTGTTGGTTGAGCATGTACTGCTAGCAAGAGCTGAGGTAAAACCATTTAGCAAAAGAGGGGCAAAAAGCCCTACCTGGGCCAAATGAATTCTAAGGGCACAAGCTATACCTCAGCAGACCTCAGTGAAGGGAGCCAAGGGGCCCAAACATACATTTCATAGCACAGGCTGGCAAGCATCCAGAGGAAAAAGCACAGACATCACAACACATGCACAACTCTGTCCTTAACCATATAGCCAGAGGCCTACTTGAGGAGAAGCGAGAGGTAATTTAACTGATTGAACATTACACCAAGAGAGACAAACTTATCAGTAGAAACCATTTAAAGTTGAAAAATATGAGGTATTTTTGATTGGCAGTTAAAGTTGCCATATTCACATACTCATTCTATAAATGTACACTTCAATCAGGCCCTCCACTCAGCAGTGGGGGTTCATGAAGACTGTTCGATCAATAACAGAAACTAAAGAAGATATGTGGTACATTTGTATCCATATAACACATTAATCTCACAGGATGGCCCATTAAGAAGAAATTTCTATATTCCAATGTTTAGAAACATTGCACATAATTGTCCTCCTTGTGTACAGATTTATGATTCATATTAGCATATTGAAGATTCTGAGATGGCAAACCGTACAGAGACCTGTTCAAATGTTTCTCCCTTGTTATACCTTTGTCTGCTAACACCATTTCCCCAAACTTACTTCTAATTATAGCTCTCTCACTGGCCACAGGGGTGGGACTAGGTATCTATATTCCATGGCACAAGGATTGGCTCAGTAATGAACCTATGAGCCAGGCTAGATCAAAGTCCTTCAACATATTTTCTACATTGATTTGGTGAGACCCTTTATCTGTGCCGGTTGCAAATGCTAATATATAAATGTGGAGCTCACTATAGCCATTGCTGTGAACTGTCCAGAAAGAATGTAGACAACCTAACAGAGAATCAAAGACAAAAATAGCAAATGAGCTGAGAGTTGTGAGTCTCTGGTTGATCTCTGCCCTTCCTGGTTGGAGGAGTTGTACTTGCAAACAAAGGGTCCAAACCAACAATAGGCCACTTAAGGTTTTCTTGCTGAGAGTAGGGGGAAGAAACCTATTAACAAGTAAAGGAATACACTTTTGGAAATACTGGTTTAAATTACATACTGTCTAGATTTTAATTTTTTTATTATAGAAGCACAAGCTTATGCTTATGTGTTACAAGCACAGAAATATGATCTCATAGACAAAGTAAGAAATACCCCTCACTAGAGACAGGCATGATGCTATCTGTCATTAAAATGCCATATTAATGGGAAATTCAAATCCAGATATGTTTAAGTCTCCGTTGGTGTCTTCCATTACTTCATCATTAATGGATATGGCAAAAATACTTACTAAAAATTACTTCCAGAACATGAAATGGATATTATACTGTTTAAATGGATGGCGTATAAGAATAATTTGCTTTAATCATAACACAAACCATTGCAATGCCGCCATATTGACTATGAACCTTAGGGATGTCTTCATTTAGAGCAGAATAAATTTAGACTAGGCATAAGTGCTTTTTGTGAAAAACTAATTCGTGCCCTAGAACCCATACTTTGCCCACTACATGTACTGCTTTTTATAGACCTCTGGAGAAGCTATTTTAGGCTTCCTCTTGACAGAATTTTACATTTCTTGGGGATCTTTGTATTAAAACAAAATGTTTAAATAAACAATGACTATAATTAGTCCCTTTATTCAATTTTGGAAGTGCTTCTAACAACTCAGGTAGGGAACCAGTGAGTTCTAGGTTCAATATCACAGAGATTTCCTTTAATTTTATGGCTCATGATTCAAGCTGTTTTTAATAAAACTGGATTTGGGAAGTACAAGCTAAAATTAAAGGGGAAGCTCAACTGCTAAAAATAAATGATCTCTCTTTGTATTAGTTTGTGATGTATTGAAAGTCCAATATCATTGAGAAAACCTCACCCCACCTTCAGCACCTGGGGTTTCCCAGCCCCAGTATTTCTATGTGGGTAACATGCAATGCAATACAAGGAATAAAGGCAGTTGAGATTCCTCATTTGAGTTATTTTGGCTTGTTAATTAATTCTGACAACCTCTAAGTAAGTGATTATCTGCAAACTTCCTGAATGCTGAATTTCAGTTGTCGTTAGGGCTTAGAAAGTTTAGGAATGCAAGTCAATTATGGTTCTTACACATTTTGAGATAAGTAAAGTCAATCATATTTCAAGGCATAAGCTCATTACCTAAGATGCCATAAATGAAGCTCAGTTTTCTTCCAGATATTCAATCCTTTCCTTTTTTTTTTCAACTGCTATTTTAGAAGAACCTTCCAACAAAGGAGTTAGGGATCATTTCATAGCAGATTATTGAATCTTATATGACAAAATTTTCTGTGATAGTGTTAAGAGGACCAACCTTAGGTTTGAACTGACTTGGCAGAAATTCTAGCACCACCTTTTATTTCCTGTGTTATGGTGCTGAATCTCACTCTCTTTATCTGTGAAATGGAAATAACACCTATCTCCCTGGATTTTTTTTTCTGAGAATTAAATGTAGCGATATTGAGAAAATGCCTGCCATAAATTTTGTTTGTTGTTGTAAGATTTACCTTGACTTGGGATTGTTAGAATTTTCTTTTATTAAAACTAGAGTGACAGGACTGTTTATTCACATCTTAAACATTTTAGGCTGTTACATAGTTAATAGTTTCTAACATAGACTTTTATATGAGAAAAGTGATTGCAGATTTTGCCACTGACTAATCTGATCAACTTTAATTTGGGGAGGCCATATTCTTACAGTTATGTTGACCATATTTCAGAACTCTTTCAATTGGAGATGTGCTCTCAATATTTCTTCTTTTTACTTTTCCTTGTACTAAGAGTAGGTGGTCAATGTATTTTGGGTGCTTCACTGTTAGAATTTCTGGAATATTGTAATAGCAATAGTTTATTTATATTTTTAAAGTTGAGTTAAAATAGACAGATAAAATTTACCATATTTACCATTTTTAAGTATACAGCTCAGTGGGAAAAATAGATTTATATTCCTTTTTCTCCCTTTATTCCCCCTACCCCTACATTTTTAGGCCTCAGGTAATCACCATTCTACTCTCTGTCTTTAAGAGATCCACTTTTTTTTTTTTTTTGCTCCTACATATGAGTGAGAATATCCTACATTTGTCTTTCTGTGCTTAGCTTATTTCACTTAAGGGCCTTCAGTTCCATCCAGTGTCGAATAGCAGTAGTTCAGTGGGCCAACTATATGAAATTAATAGTATGTCAGAAAGTCTGGAGAGATAACTACTGTAATTATAGGCATCCTCATTACTTACTATGGCTAATTTAATAAATTCCTAAAGCTTTTCCTCTTCCTGAAGGTCTTTCTGTCATGACGTCACATAGTATCTATTTTCCTGTCATGACTATTTTGGTGCTTTGTTTTGACAAAAAATATCTTAGGCTTGGATGTACAGTGTCTCAAAAGTGTTAACTTCTTGAGATAGGGTAACATGTCCTTAGAAACCTGTATTATCTTTGGCTTTTGTTTCCTTCACTTCCATTATCTACCCAGCAAGCTGGGCTGTATTGCCCTTTCTGCATCAGTTATTTCCTCTTCAACCACACTGTTTTCCATGCAGTTCAATTTACTTTAATATATATTTATTGAGTACCTACATATTATTCATAGTGATATATTCTGGGACAAGTATGAACACAAATTATTCATGCCTTTGAGGAAACTTTAGTACAGTGAAAGAGATAAATAGGTGATCACAATTTAGTGTGAATTAATGTAATACGAGCATCTTTTTGTTTCTCTTTACTGCATGGTATCTAATTTACCTGGTCACCAAAAATTTATGAAGTATACTGTGTATCCATTCCTGGTGTGGGGATAGTAACTAAGAGCAAATATAGTCCCTGCCTTCTAGAATTTCTTGGGCTAGTGAGAAAAACAGGCTAACCAAATAATTATAAATATTTTCTAAAATACTGACAGACACTCTATGTCCTATAAAATGAAATACAACAGAAGATGTTAAATAAATGATCACTTAAGTCACTTAAATTTTAACCAATAGAAAACAAAAGCACACAAGGAAATAAATGACTGTGCTTGCCCATAATATTATTTCTGATTGAGCTTTAGTTTCTAAAGTTAACACATACATACTACCAAATACCATGCACTAACCAATTGCACCACTGGAGCATCCAAGCTTATATTTTCTTTTATTGAGAACATTTATTTTTATTTAGTGTTGATTATGCCATGAATATAAGAAACTTATGTTCTTTTTTTCTAATAAGTTCTGATTAAATATATCATCTGGCATTTGCTGAGAAAATGGCAGACAGGAGGCAAGACTAACTTTCAGCTCCCACTTAGACTGGAAGAACAGTGTGTGGAAACTCACATCATGAACTTTTCCTCCAAGAACTACTGCAGGAACATACCAGCAAAACCAACATAATTCACAGACTTTTTGAAAGAAGTGGCTTGCCACTGCAAACTCCATGACACAGCTGAAAAAATGAGTGCTCAAAGTGTGAGGGGGGAAAGCCCACCTCTGAACACACGTTCTCACTGGAGAACCTGAATTTCAGATCATGGGAAAAGGATTTAACCTTACCCAGGGCTGAAACGAATTTCAAGAGCTGAGCAAAATATAAAAGTAGAAGAAATGGGAAGAGCCCTGTAGGTACTCCCGATCCCCAAGGAAGCCCAGAAAAGCCATTTCTAACTTTGTCTCACAGGGGTCTTTGAGGAGGGCTGCCAGTGGAAGAATGAACACAGGGAAAAGGAAATTTCAAACTGAACTTCTGTAATTGATTTTGACCTAAAATTTTCCTGAGCAGAATGCGAGGGTCAGGGAGGGTGGGGACAGGGGCTGCTGGTGAATAGGGAGTGCAGATACAAGGACAGAAACCATGGCAGACAGAGTGGGGCAAATCCTGAAAGCCTGGCTTGCTTTCTCTGCAGGGAGGGCTGTATCCTGGGGCAAGATCTCAGCCCTGTTCACTGGTTACCTGGATGTGAACTCGGTGCTGTGGGTGGGGCACAGTGGGAATAAGACTGACCTTTCTAGCTAGGTAGCAGCTGGGTGAGGCTGGTCACTGCTAACTTTTCCCCACTTCCCTGGCCACCTGTATGATGCAGCAGAGGCAGCCATAATCCCCCTGAACATAACTGCATTGGCCTGAGAGCCACACCGTCATCCCCCACAGTGGCTGTATTGTGAAACTGAGAATTGAACTGAATGATAATAGTGACACAACCTATCAAAACCTTCTGAATACAGAAAAAAGTGGTGCCAAGAGGAAAGCTTATAGCATTAAATGCTTACATCGAAGACTCAGAAACAGCACAAATAGACAATCTAAGGTCAGTCCTCAAGGAACTAGAGAAACAAGAACAAACCAAACCCAAACCCAGCAGAAGAAAAGCAGTAACAAAGATCGAGGAGAACTAAGTGAAATTTAAAAAAAAGTACAAAAGATAAATGAAACAAAAAGCTTGATTCTTTGAAAAGATAAATAAAATTGATAGACAATTAGCACAATTAACCAAGAAAAGAGAGCAGATCCAAATAAACTCAGTTAGAAATGAAATGTAAAATATTGCAACTGATACCTTAGAAATACAAAAGATCTTTCAAGGTTACTATGAGCACCTTTACATGCATAAACTAGAAAATCTAGCAGAGATGGGTAAATTCCTGGAAATATACAACCCTCCTAGTTTAAACGAGGATGAAATAGAAACTCTGAGTAGACCAAGTACAGTGAGATTGAAATGGTAATTTTAAAAAATTGCCAACAAAAAAAGTCCAGGACAAGATGAACTCATAGCTAAATTTTATCAGACATTCAAAGAAGAATTGGTACCAATCATATTGACACTATTCCACAAGATGGAGAAAGAGAGAATCCTCCCTAAATTGTTCTATGGAGACAGTATTACTCTAATACCAAAACCAGGAAAGGAGATGACAACAGAGAAAACTACAGCCAATATCCCTGATGAATATAGATTCAAAAATCTTAAGAAAATGCTAGCTAACCAAATCCAATACCATATCAAAATCATAATCCACCATGATCAAGTGGGTTTTATGCCAGGGATGCAAGGATGGTTTAACATACAGAAGTCAATAAATGTGATATATCACATAAACAGAATTAAAAATTATGTGATCACCTCAATAGATGCAGAAAAAGCTTTTGACAAAAATTCACCATCCCTTTATGATTAAAACCCTCAGCAAAATCAGCATACAAGGAGCATGACTTAATGTAATAAAAGCCATCTATGACAAAACCAACAGCCAACATAATACTGAACTGGGAAATTTGAAAGCACTAAACCTGAGAACTCAAACAAGACAAGGATGCCCACTCTCATCACTTCTATTCAACATAGAACTGGAAGTCCTAGCCAGAGCAATCAGACAAAAAGAAAGGGCATCCGCGTTGGTAAAGAGGAAGTCAAACTGTCACTGTTTGCTTTCCCATATACATGGAAAACCCTCCAAAGACTAATCCAAAAATCTCCTAGAACTGACAAATGAATTTGGTAAAGTTTCAAGGTACAAAATCAATGTACACAAATCAGTGGTTCTGCTGTATACCAACAGTGACCAGGCTGAGAATCAAATCAAGATCTCAGCCCCTTTTACAATAGCAGCAAAAACAAAACAAAACAAAAACTTAGGAATATACCTAACCAAGAAGTGAAAGACCTCTACAAGGAAAACTACAAAACACTGCTGAAAGAAATTATTAATGACACAAACAAATGGAAACACTTCCTATGCTCATGGGTGGATAAAATCAATATTGTGAAAATGACTATACTGCTAAAAATGTACAAATTCAATGCAATTCTCTTCAAAATACCACCATCATTCTTCACAGAACTAGAAACTCTTATTACTCTTAAGTATGTAAAGTTACATATAAAAGGAAAATCTATCACAATTTTATGTTTTTAATTTTAAAAATGTATAATATTATAGAACTTTTGGAAAAAGGGATGAAAGAATCATCCTCCACTACCTTAAACAGTTATTATAAATTTCATGTGTTTCTAGAATATTCATACGTGTACATATTTTAATCATTTTAGTTTACATAAACATTTATATCCTACTTTTAAATTATCTTTATGTAGTGACTATTTCTCCATATTGCTACATAGTTTTAACAATTATCACTATTAGTGGTTGAATATTTTTTCCTTGAGTTTGTACCAGAATATTTTTAAGTTATGCCATCTTCTTAGACATTAAAATACCTTCTCTTATTCTATAACCAAAAATATATAGTCACCACCTTTTATGTATAACTTTTTAAAAATCATTTATTTCACAAAACAAATTCTCAAAATTAAATTTCTAAGTCTAAAATAATAATTATATGAGTTTTAATATATATTACCACAGTATCTTTCAAAAATGTTTAAATATTTTTTCTGTCACCAGCAATATGGTTTGAATTTTTATAGCAGCTTTATCAGACTTTAGTATTAATAATTGTATTTTTGCATTTACTCATTTCAAAATGTGACTATATAACTATATAAATAGCTAGATATAAAAACACCAATCTGGAAATTTTTGAACACTATCAGTTGCTGTTTGAGCACTGCTGTTGACAAATACTGTTTACATGTGAGAAGTTTAAAGGTTAAAAATATACTTGATAAAAATCCAATAATGATTTTTATTGGGGCAGTAAATATCTGAAGCAATCATTGAAGAATGAGAAATATTTTGTTGTGTGAAGTATCTACCAAGTTAGGTAAATGTTTTATGAATTACCATTGTCAACAATTATATGTTAAAATATAAATATATAAATACCCTGCAAGATATTCATGTATATATAATATGTATTCTAAATATTCCATTAGTCACTATGGTTGAGAATCATGATAAAATAAAGTATATGACTACATGTTTGCCTTTGAGAAATAGAGAATGTATTTGGAGACAGTCTGTCCACAAAAGATAGCTAAATAGTATGTACAGTTTCATAGTTTCATGTCCAGTAAGCGATGCATTCAAGATAATCCAAGATGTCATAATGTAGAGGTTAAGAGTCTGAGATTTTGAACTAAAACACCCGTGTTTGCATTTCAGCTCCTCTACTTATTAACTAGAAAATTTTGTGACAAATTACTGAACTACTTTAATATACCAGAGTCAGTACACTGACTTCTGAGAGAATAGACTGGATTATTAGTGAAGTCAGGTTCTTTGATATAGCTCAATTGGTTGTTCTGTGTTAATTGATAGCAAGCTTCTGTCTGTAACCAAAACTAAGTCCAGAATTTCATTCACAGTGTGGCTTTGCTGAACGTGTTTTTACCCTAGACTGCTCAATTTCTGGAGTTTGAGTAATGGCACCACTACATATATACTGTTGGAATATTGCCAAGTCATTGAGTCTTAGTTTTTCCCTATGTAAAATGACAAAAATTTCAGCATAAAATTTATCGACAAGACTGTCCTTGACACAATGACTGGTGTTTCGCTAAGGATGGTTGAGTAAATCATTTCGGGCAGGAAAAAAAAAAATATTTCTTTCTTAAAAATGCACTGTGAAAGGGATACCAAAACTGTAGTTATCCGATCTAGTGCTTAATCATCCTCTCAGGAAATTCTTTCTTCTGCTGGAGGTTGTTTTGGCATATCTTTTATCAAAAAAGTATTTATTTAGTAGACCACCCTTCATGTATGTACTCTGAGAAGACCCAAGAGAGGGTTTTTGTAAATTCGGAGAGATCATGGGTTTTTAAGACACAGACCCTTCCTCAAAGTGGAGGTGACCATATTCCCCTTAGCAACCATGCATCTCTCTCCACTCTCAATCTAACTTTTTCTATATGGAACCACAATCCTCCTAATGCAATTTAAACCAGTTTCCTGTGGTGTTGTCTCATTAGGGATGGAGAACAGCTGGGCATCATTTTCTCTATAATAAATCTTTATAGGCTTTTAAGATAGCTTCAAATTTGCCATTCATTCTAAGCAAGCCCCAACTTTATTGTTTATCACTTTGCACTCCATCTCACTCCCTTTAGGCCTTTTCTTCCTACCTACTAATCTAAATATGTTTAATTCTCAAGCAATGCCAACTGCATCATTAAATATAATTTTTGAGATTCTTAGTCCTATCTCCCATAGAATATGACAATTTAAATAATGGTTTTACTAAAATATTTTCCTTAGAGTTGCGCTACATAAAGAATTTCTTGATGTTTTAAGGCTTAAACCCTCAAGGGTAAACAGTTAAGGAATAAAACTCAATAAGGAAGGAATTTGTTAAAGTTCTATTGTTAATTGCTGACATTAGAAGACGACTACCACAAGTGGGTGATGAGAAAGCAAAAATAACATTTTTAGCTTTTAAATACCCTGAGTTGATTATCACATATTCTATGCATGTAACAAAATATCACATGTACCCCATAAATATGTAAAATATGTATCAAGTAAATAAATTAAATTGTTTAATTAGTTGTCTAATATAGATTTAGCAGCAGGTGAGTGTTGTATCAAAATTGCAAAGCACAATTAATCATTTTTGCCTGTAAATAGTAACCACAGCAATTTAGCACTTGCAAGTTTGTTGACAACAACTTTCATTACCTTCCTTTATAATATTCCTCAGATAGTGACTACTTTCTTGCTATTGGTGCTATGTGATCTAAAAATCTTATGCAAATACTTAAAATATCAAAATAACCAAATAATAGTTATGTTATTAGAAAGAAAAATAATTGATGTGGCCAATAACATTAATCAAAGTAAGAATTTTTTAATCATACAGATATTGCCTTATTTTAAATTTAGATTCAATTAGCATGCTAACTTTTTAGCACTTTGAATATGCTTAGATAATATAATAGGCTCTTTCATTTACATGTCCTTAATTAAATCCCCCAACATATTTAGAGGTAAACATTATTATTCTTTTTTATGTATGTGAAAATTGATATTAAAACTGCATAAATTGCTTAAACCCACAGGGTAAACAGTTAAGGAATAGAACTGAATAAGAAAGGGATTTGTTACAGTTCTGTTGTTAATTGCTGACATCGGAAGATGACAACCACAAGTGGGAGATGAGAAAGTAAAAACAACATTTTTAGCTTTCAAATACCCCCACTTAATTATCACACATTCTATGCATGGAACAAAATATTGCACATACCCCATAAATATGTAAAATATTTTGTATCAATGAAATAAACAGGCAAAATAGCTACTTTCTAGTAATCAGCAGTTGCTGATTATTGAAAAAAAGTTTAGTTTCTATTGTTATTATTGTTGAGCTAATATTATTAAGATAATCTCTTATGAGTTATTCTTAGATGTCAACTAAATCAATTAGATTATTCCCATTCCTTCTGAAATTAAAACTCGTGGGGACAGGACTGAGAAGAGCAGCTCTTGCTGTGTTTCTAATGATAGAATTGGAAGAAAAATACTACAGTGGAGCCCATCTTGCAGATGATCACTGTTTCCGTTATTATTGCTGTACAACAAACCAAAACGTTGCGGCATGTATTATGTTCAGGGATTTTATGAGTCTGAAATTTGGAATGGGCAGTGTGAGGATGGCTCATCTTTTCCATGATGTCTTAGACTTCAGTTGGGATAGGGGTAACTTGGTGTCTGGAGGCTGAAATCATCTGAAGACTTGTTCACTCACAAGTTTGGTGGTTGATGCTGGCTGTCAGCTTAGACTTCACTGTGGAACTGTTGTTTAGAATATCTAAATGTTGTCAGGACTTCCATGAAGCATCTCGGCCTTGGGATAGCTGAACTTCTTACATAGCATCATTAGACTCTGAAGGTGAATGTCACAACTAAAAAGGGAGAATTCGAATGGTCTTTTGGGAATAGGCGAAGAGTTGTTAGTCTTGATACCAAAAATATGACCCATAAACAAAAATTGATAAATTAGACCTCATCAAAGTTAAAAACTTTTACTTTGCAAAAGACCCTGTTAAGAGGATTAGAAGAGAAGTTACAAACTGGGAGAATATATTTGACAACGTATTAGTGTCTAGAATATATAAAGAACTCTCAAAACTCAACAGCAAAAAACCAAATAACGAATTAGAAAATGGGCCAAAAACATGAACTGTCATTTCACTGAAGAAGAATGAAGTGGCCAATTAACATGTTTAACATCAATAACTATTAAGGAAATGCAATTTAAATGTGCAAGGAGATAACAGTATGTACTTAGCAGTATGGCTAAAATTAAAAAGAATGATAATATCAAGTGCTAACGATGATGTAAATAAACTGGATTACATGGCTGGTGGGAATGTAAAATAGCACAGTCACCCTAAAAAATAATTTGGCAGTGTCTTAAAACTTAAATATTCAATTACTATATGACTCAGCAATTATACTCTTGATCATTTATACCAGAGAAATGAAAACATATACTTACACAAAATCCTATACAAGAATGTTCATAGCAGCTTTATTTGTAATAACCCCAAATTGGAAACTCCCCATATGTCCTTTAAAGGGTGGATGGGTACATATTTACTATAGAATACTACTTAGCAATAGACTTGAGTAAAAATAGACTTTTACAACTTAGATGAATATCCAGGGAGTTACAGTGAATGAGAAAAATCACACAGTATGTAATTTTCAATTTTTTAATTAAAAGTATGTATTTAAAAACTACATACTATATAATTCTATTTATGTAACAATTTTAAAATGATAAGCTATTAAAATAGATTAGTGATTGCCACTGGAAGTGGAGGGGTGGGGGTGAGAGAAAGTGAGTCCAGTCATTCTAAGGGCAGCAAGAGGGACCTTTGTGGTCATGGATCTGTCCTGTACTTTGACTGTAGCGGTGGTTACATGTGATAAAATTGCATAGAAATAAATATATCCACATACACAAATGAGGGCATATAATACTGGTGAGATCTGAATAAGGAGGATATACTGTGTCTATGTAAATTCCCTGGTCATGTTATTGTTCCGTAATACAAAGTGTTACACTGGGGGACACTGGGTGAAGGGTGTGTGGATCTCTAGGTTTTATTTCTAATAAATGCATGTACATTTCAATTATCTAAATATAAGAAGTTCAAAATACAAAATAAAACCATATGGGCACATTATAATATAACTGATTTAACAAATATAAAAGATAAAATCTTAAAAGAAGTCACAAAAAAAGGAAAGGTTACTTTCAAAAGAGCAACAATTTCATTAATAGCTTCTCAATAAAGCAAAGAAGTCAGAAGACAATAGAATTATCCTTTTTAGATAGCCAAAGAAAAAGAATTGCAAATGTAGAATTATATATCCAGTAAAATTGTTCTCAAGAATGAAGTATCAAACAGAAATGGAGAGAATGTATCACTGGTGGCACTGCAATAGTGGTTTCTTTAAAAAGAAGGAAAAAGGTCCCAGATGAAGACCAGAATGCAGGAAGGAATAAAGAACAATGAAAAGGTTAAATATGTCATTAAGTCCAAGGGATTGTTCGCTGAATAAGTATTTAGGGCAAGTTTAAAATATATGAAGAATCCAAACAGAGGGCAAGGATAGTTTCTAAGTTAGAGGGGGATAAATTTAATTGTTGAAGAGGAAGGTAAATTAATATTCAACTTTGACAAATAAAGGATACGTGTAAAGCAGGGATCAGGAAACTAAACTCAGACCATGGCTTGTTTTAGTATGGCCCACAGGTAATTTTTATATTTTAAGTGTTTATAAAAAATTTAGAATAAAGAATCTGAGAGTATGTAATTAAGCGAGAAATCAATTATTAAAAAGATAACTAAAACATAATTCCAAATCTCAGTATTTTGAAATTGTAATAAAACTGCTAAAACCCAAGCTTTAAAAAACTGCAATGAAAACTAAACAATGTGAAAAAATAATGATTGAAACAGAATGATTTTCAGGATAAATTAAGTGAAAAAAGAAAATATAAGAAAACAGGAAGAATGAGGAAATATACACATATTTATTCATTTAAGCAAAAAGAAACACAGGAAAGATAAGTCTAAAACTAATGGAGGTTTATGGAAATGAGGTGGAAAGGCTGGAGGAACAGGAAAGGGAGAATCACTCACTTCTCTGAGTAAAATTTCTGTACAGTTTTGACTAAGCCAATTTATGGCTTTAAAAATATGAAATCAACATTGCAAAGGGAAACAAATGAATCAGAATGTATTTATTTCAAGTGTATAAATTAGTCACCCTTGTAAAGGATGAAGGCAAGAACTTCCTCAAGTAACTAGAACTATTATGTTAATAATGTACCATTAAGCTAAAGATTAGTCAAACTGTAAACCATTTAAACGTATTAGTAGGTTTCTTTTTTCATAAGGTATGGGTTAGCAATTCTGAAGTTCAATGGGCATTCCAAGATTAAGCAAATGAGCAAATATTTTTGGATAGTGGGAGCCAGATTTTTCAGTCAGGAAGGGAATTGCAAATATGGAAAGGGGGAGTACTTCAATGAACCTTACAATATTTGATTGAAACTTGAGGTATTAGTGTAAATTCATGCTTAAACAGATAGAATGATAGATACATAGATGATAGATAGATATTTAGATAAAGATAGAAAACACCAGGTTTTGAATTCTGAGTCACATCCTCCACTATCAGGTATCCAAGTCCATTGAAAATATGGCTGATTCCACAGCTGGACCTGGGAGAGTGCATAATAAACCTAGAACATCTTCCTCTATCAGAAATGTAAGGAAGTGTTAAAAAAAAATATGGGGGCAAGCAGAGAAGCCAGTTTGGAAGGAGTACTATGGAGCAAATCTGGGTCAATCTGAGCATCAAAATAAATAATTATATTAGTGGATTATAACTTATAGATTGACATTAAAATTTATGAGTACACACTGATATAAATAAATGAATAAATTATATGTAGAGAAAGGAAATCTCTTATGGTGGAATGCCAATTATTAATTTGCAGAAGTAATGAGATTAAAATAGGCACGATTTGGCAACCACTATTGTAATCACCGACAAGTGGGTGCTAAAACTGGAAAGTGAAAATTTGATAAGAAACGGTCTATTTATGTAGTTTCCAAAGAACCTCCAACAGGATGCATATTAATTAAAATAGAAAAATAATACTCTTACAATGGGGAAGCTTGGCAGATACCACCTGGACAAAGTGATCAAAGTTAGCACTACCAGCCTTGAGACAAATAGATACTGTGTGCCTCGTGATATGTTGCAGTGAGGATCCAGCATTACTTCCATGGTTGAAATTCCTACTGAAACTGCGTAAGGTAAATCTGATCATGTGAAACAACAGACAGACCAAAATTGAGTGTCATTATATGAATTAAATGTATATAGTCTTCAAAAGTATCACTTTCATGAAAGACAAAGACTAAAAGGCATTTTCAGTTTAAAGGAGCTATAATAAATAAAAGCTATTTTAATTGGATTTTTACTTTTGCTATAAAGACAATGAGAGTGATAACTGCCAAAATTTGAATATGATCTATACAATATATAACTGTTTTGTATCAATAATACTGTATTAACTTAATAATTTTACATTGGTTATATAAGAGAATACCCCTCCTCCAAAGGAAATGTAATAGATTGTTTAACATTGTCACTACATGTGGAGAAAGAAAGTGAGTGAAGTATATATAAAACTTATTATTTAAAAAAAATCTTTAGATACAAGATTGTTTCAAAATAAAAAGTAAAAAAATATTTTATACCTAGTATTTCACACACCGTTAGCATTCCAGTCTAAACCAGGGCATCCCCTTCTATGCTCTGATGACTGCTTACTGGGAACACCTGTAATTCCTTCACTGAGGACCTCTGTCTGACTTCAGGGGTACTATGGGCATCTGGAAGGAAAGTCAAAAGTGCCTGCGAGGTAATAGTTCTGGAAAACGCCCTCATTAATGATGGATTTACATATGTGGTAGACAAATACTCTAGATTGTTTGACCCTTGGTTAAGATAAGTGTGAGGTATCTTTTTTTCATTACCTTCCATAGTTCACTAGTGGAATTAAGTCCCGGTTGCCCATAGTGGTAACTTGCTTGATAATGTATCCTTTATTGGCTTCCTTCCTTGTCTTAATTCCCTAGACCCTTGGCAGATTTCTGGGATATCTTCCCAAAATAAATTCTTGCACTTGATTCTTTGCTCTGGGGTCTTCTTCTGAGGGAACCAAAGTAAGACAATTAGTAACAAGGGTAGCATATGCAGATCCTCTATATAGATCATAGAATTTTGATAATGTGTTAGTGTGGTAAGTATAAGTACTCCTTGTTGATGGTGAGTGGGGTAAAAAATAATTTTTGGTGTGCTATAGGATCAAATTGGGATGTTAAATAGGTGAGAAGAAATATACTGGTTTATGCACTATTACTAGCATTTGACAGATATGGAATAATAATAGTTATTATTATTACTTTCAGACAGAGTCTCACTCTGTTGCCCAGGCTGGAGTGCAGTGGCACGATCTCAGCTCACTGTAAGCTCTGCCTCCTGGGTTCAAGTAATTCTCATGCCTAAGCCTCCCAAGTAGCTGGGATTACAGGCACCTGCCACCATGCCCAGCTAACTTTTGTATTTTTAGTAGCAACGGGGTCTCCCCATATTGGCCAGGATGGTCTTAAATTCCTGACCTCAACTGATTTGCCTGCCTCGACCTCCCAAAGTGCTGGGATTACAGGCGTGAGCCACTGCGCCCGGCCAGAGCAATAATAATTATAAAGATTGGGGAATTGATTGGTTGTTGTTAACTGACATTGAAACACTGAAGAAATAAAATTATGAAATTAGGGCAATGAATTTATCAATTTAGGATACATTCTGGAGGCCTTTAGGGCATCATTTAGAAGAGTCTTGTGTCCTGCAAGTGGAGGGCACACTATCGTGAATGTTCAAAATCTGATTTTGAGAGTAATGAAGATATATAGAAGTTTAAATTAACTCTCAGCAAGACTGTTGTGCTAATTACGAAAGAAGACACACTCTGAGATAGACTCAGAATATTTCTGTGGGTATTCTTGATAACTCTGAATCCCTACATTCCATTGGATGATCTGGGATTATACATCACCTGCTTCCCTTTATGATAGGATAGCAGCCCATTGCTAAAGAAAAGCAGATGTTTCTTGATTAGAGAATATAGAAAGTCCTTACCTGATGTATTATGTATGGCCAGAGAACTCACCAGGTGACTATATTCTCATAAGATATTCTTTCACTACAGCGATAAGAAATCCCCTAGGTGGTAGTAGAGGTATCGTTGGGAAGCTTTATGGTAGCTATACCCTGTAGACCAGTGTTATCAGTAGGCTTGCTGCTATGCAGTTGTCTTAGTCCATTTAAGTTGCTATAACAAAAAATACCTTAGACTGGGTAATTTATAAACAACAGAAATTTATTTCTCACAGTTCTGGGGGCTGGGAAGTACCAGATCAAGGTACCAGCAGATTCAGTGTCTGATGAGAGCCTGTTATTTATAGATGGAAACTTGTCTGTTTTCACATGGTGGAAGGAGAAAATGCGTCCTCATATAGGGGAAAAGGAATAAGAGGCTGGGATCCTTCAATCAGCCTCTTTTATAAGGCGATTAATTCCATTCATGAGAGTGAAGCTCTCATAAACCAATCACTTCCCAAAGGCCCCACCTCTTAATCATATTGCACTGGGGATCAAGTTTTAACGCACGAATACTGGGGAGATACCAACATTCAGACCACAGCAAAAGTCAACAGTGAAAAGATCTTAGAATTGTGGCACTAAATTGTGAGAGGCAAGGTAAATGTTTGCAGCAAGGCCAGAATGGCATGCATGGGTCTTGACTCACAGGGTTCTGTGCTAATGGTTAAAAGATGGTGGTATTTCCAAGCGTGAGATAAACAGGAGTTCAATAAGGGTATTAGTTGGAGTATATATCCAAAAATAATTCGAGATGAGTAGAAGAATGATACCAGCTACTATAATAAAAAATTATGACCCTTTGCCTTGTTTCCAAATTTAAGCTATTTCTAAGATACAGGATGCATGAGTTGAAAGGGAAGGTGGGCAACCTTGAAGAAAGCAATTCCTCTAATTATTCCCTAAAGTGACATACAACTATTTACCAGAGTGTCTATATCCTGAGGAAAAGAGTATACTCAGATCCTTAGAAAGCTATTGGATACAAAGGGTAAGGTTACATGGATAACAAAATTCCAACACAACATCATGATCATCTAGTTTGAGTAGGGTTAATGGTTCTGCATATCTACCCCTGTGATCATTTTCTTGGTCCCTCATTGCACATTTGAGATTGTAGTTATTTATCACCTATTGGAGCACTCATATTGACTCCTTGAACTGTGTAGGAAGAATCATAGTGGTAGGAAAACAAGTAGAAGCTCTGAAACTGCACCCTCACTCACTCCCAAGTTAAGGCTGTAAATCAGAAGAAACAGAGTAACTTTGGTAAAACGGCAGATGTCACTTCCACCTCAAAAACAAAAAAGATTGTTGTGGTCTACACCATACACTTGCTTAATTCACCAGGCTAGGTCTTGCAAAAATAAGGTAGATGATGGTGAATAGTAATGTGTTGCTGTAAACTTAACCAAGTAATGGCTTTAATCCCAGGGCTGAATATGGTATCTCATCAAGAAGATTAGAACAGACTATAGCATTTGGTAGGTGAGTATTTATCTCCTAAATGTTCTATTTACAATTTCCATCAAGAAAGAGGATCAAATGCAAAGAGAACAGATGTTAAGTCTTCTTAACACAAAAATGTCAGGTAATGGATTTGTTAATCAGACTTAACCATTTTACAATGAATATATACTTCAAAACATCATGTTGTACATGATAAATACATATGATTTTATCTTTCAATTGAAAAAAAGGGAAAAGAAAGAGGATTGGAAACAGCTCATATTCAACGGCAAGAATTGTATGACACTAGTCATCATCTTGCTAAAGGGCATGTTAACTTTCCACCTGTGCATTGCAACATGATCTGAAGGACCTGACCATCTGGCCCACTATATACTATGGTGATGACATCAAGTTAAAAGGATTTAGTGAGCAGGAAATTGCAACTACTGTAGATTCTCTGGTAAACACCTGTGTGCCAGAGTGGGCAATAAACCATGTAGAAACTCAGAGAGCATGCACATTGCTAGAGCTGCTGGGTGTCTGTTGGTCAAGGGCATTCCAAGACATCTCCTTCAAGGTTGATAACACATATTGAACATTGAACCTCCTACCAAAGAGTCTTGATCTCTTTGGATTTTGGAGACAGCGTGTAATATCTCTGTATCCCACTTATCAGGTTATCCAGAAAGATGCCAATTTTGAGTGTGCCTTAGTGAGCTTTACAATTGGTGTGAATTATAAGACAAGTGGCCTTAACCCTTGTGTCATCTGACTTGACCGATCGCATGATGCTAGGGGTCATCAAGACCTAATAGGAGGAATGAGAGTGTGAGGAGTGAGAGTTTGATTGTTGCAATGTCTGTGGTCATTCCATATTTTCTGAGTACTCACTTCTACACTCTGATGGTGTTGTACTATGATCACCTGAAGCTCTTTACTGATGGATTTTTTTTGGAGGGGAGGGCATTGTTTTCAAGAACAAGATTGACTGATGTACAAGGAAAGCAATAACTTAAGGAGAGTATATAATCTGGGAAAGGATCCTCAATCAGTGACACAAGCAGATAACTGGAGGACAAACACGTAGCTTTCTCTCTCATCAACTGGGATAACTGAGAAATATTGCATGCTGTGTTTCAGAAAGATTAAGTCCCAGTTTTCCACAGTTGTAACCCACTTGATTATACCCTTTATTGACTTTTTTTTTTTTTTTTTTTTTTTTTTTTTTACCCATCTTACTTTCAATTCCCTACTGATATTTCTAGAGATCTCCTCCCAAATACATTTCTTAAACTTAAAATATTTGTCTCAAATTCTGCTTCTGTAGGAACTCAAGCTAAGAGTTACTGGAAAAATAAACCAAAAATGGAAAAGATCTCTACGCAGAAGACTATACAATGTTCCTGAAAATATAAAAGGAAAACCTATATAAATAGAAGAGAATATTAAATTCATCAACAAGAAGACTCAATATTGTAAAGATGTCTGTTATTAAAACTATTCATAAATTACATGCAATCTTAATTAAAATCCAACAAGATATTATCGAAGAAGATTGAAGTAGTTAAACTCATTATACTACATATCAAGAATTACAAGAGTGTGGTAATGGCAAAGGAGACAAAGTGGTAGAATTAAAGAGACCAAGAACAGGCACATTCATGTAATTTATGACAAAGGTGACACTGCAAAACCATAAGAAAATAATATGTTTGCCAATTGACCCCTGCCTTATAGCATACATTAAAAATCATATGTATAAATGAATTAATTTTAGGGAAATATTATATATAAATGCAAAAGACAAAACAAAACTCCTATGATTATATGAGAAAAAAATCTTTACATCAATGTACCACTATCAGAACAATCAAGAGAGTGATTTTCCATAAAAGATGGAACAATCATGACCTCGGGGGGATATAACAAGTCATGATTGGGATGGAGAACAAGGGAATTACCTGGAGTGATGGTAAATCTCTATTTCCTGTCCAAGATTGGTAGGCATATGGACATTCAATTTGTGATAATTACGTGTTCTATATAATTTTGCTTGGTAAAATATTTTGTATGTGTTTTATAATCCATGCTTTTTAAAAAAGAAGCAAGACAAGAAAAAAAAAAAAAGGCATTTTAAGTGTGGCCCCAGCAGCACTCAAGCTACAGATTGTTCAGAAACAGTTGCTAATACTGCATTCTTACCATCCACATTTATTCTGAAGAATACCCACTTCTGGAAGCAACATGTGCTAAGCCCAAGGACAAATTCTAAGAGTGCAATAAGGTTATGCTTTGTTTTGTCCACAATACACAAATTAACTTTTTTTTTTTTCCATCTTTTGAGAGCCCAGTGTTGAGTGCTCAATTCAGTAGGTCTCTTGTGAATGGACTGGGGGGACTTTGAACAAACGGTTCCTCATGACGTATATTCTTTTAGCCAATGCAGAAATAAGTGGAACAAGAGCTCTGTAAACTTTTTTTAGTTAGTCTAAAAGCTGTAAATGAAATCCCTGGAGCTAAGGTACATTTAGTTCTGCTGCCTGGCAGTAGAGCTATGTCAAGTGACCTCATAGCTACCCTTGTGTAAATTTTAATGACAAATTAAGGAAATTAATTACTTGTGTTGACTAAGTCTACACTACTGACATTATTTCATTGTACCTACATTCTAATCTTGAACTTCTTTATTATATTATAAATGCAAATTAATAATGTAGGCTCTGTTCTTTTAAAAAAGTGTCATTTTTGCCTGAAGTGTAGACATAAGCATTTGAAATCCATCAACACTACTTTTAATTAGCCAATTTATTAGAAAGGGATTCTGCAAAATAAGGTTTCTTTCTCTGGAGTATACCGGACAGCCTCAGAGCACATTTTATATTTCTGCATTCCCAAGTATATGAATTTACTTTAGCAGTTTTGTAATACAAACCAAGTCTGTTAATTAACTAATTTGCTCTGGCAACTGATATTCTGTAGGTCACTAATCTCTTCTACTAAATCCATAATTTCTCTTTTATTTTAAATAGTCAATAAAAATGCCTAGTGTTTTTGTTCTCTTGATTCATGCATCACACTAATTATTTCATTTCTAAAAATCCCAAACAATACATCATAGTGATAATAAAAGAGGCCGAGCGCGGTGGCTCACGCCTGTAATCCCAGCACTTTGGGCGGCGGAGGCGGGCGGATCACGAGGTCAGGAGATCGAGACCACGGTGAAACCCCATCTCTAAAAAAAAAAAAAATACAAAAAATTAGCCGGGCTCGGTGGTGGGCGTCTGTAGTCCCAGCTACTCAGGAGGCTGAGGCAGGAGAATGGCGTGAACCCGGGAGGTGGAGCTGCAGTGAGCCCAGATTGCGCCACTGCACTCTAGCCTGGGCGACAGAGCGAGACTCCGTCTCAAAAAAAAAAAAAAAAAAAACCCAATAGTAATAAAAATATAGTGATAATAAAAGAATGAGAGAAAAGGGTTAGTATTATCTATGCTACTTTATTATCACAAATTTATATTCGTTTATTTGTAGATCCTACCATTTTTGAGTATTTTTATGAAAAGTTAATTGCTTTTTACTTTGTATAGCTTCAATATGTTTGATTTTGGCAACAAGAAGTATTTAAAATTAAGATGATTCTCTTCTCTCAAAATGCATTTTCCCAAATGTGTGTTAGTAAATTAACTGTATCTTTATAAGGAACAGATACTCTGTTCATTCATTGGTTCAAAATATTCAAGCTTGTTTAGTTTTCTATTAAATATACAAATTTGTTCACAGCTATTCTGAATATGGCTATGAGCATTACAATGAAAATGTCATTACTTTAGGAAGTGATTATATAATTAATTTATCAGAAGTAATACTTTAGTCAGTGAATCAGATTTTAAGTGTGTCATATACCGAACACAGAGTGCTGTTTCCTGGGGACACAAAGTCAGGTAAGCCATGTTCCTTGCCCTTAAGTTTCTCACAGCCTAGTTGAGAAAACAGGGTTATAAATCAGTGATGACAACTGTGTTGAACAAACTTTAAGGTGGCCCTTATGATACTCACATTTTGATGTTCATACCTTTCTATAATCCTCTCTGCTTAAGTGTGGGTGGAATCTGTGCCTTGTTTTTAACCAATAAAATATGGCAAAGATGACAGGTTATGAATCTTTCATGTTATGTAAGAATTCTTCTTGCTCTAAGCCTTGCTCTTCTTACTGTCATTAAAGGAGGAAGCAGCCATGAGTTGTACAGGTACAATAAAAAGAATTACACCATTCCAATTAAGTGAGCCTGGAAGCAGATCCTTACCCATTCAGCCTGCAGATGAGAACCTAACCTTTTTAGACACCTTGATTATATCCTTGCATAAGCACCCAGCTTATCTGTACCCAGAATTATAACCCACAGAAAATGTTAGGTAAATGTGTGCGGTTTGAAGCTGCTAAGTTTTTGACAATTTGTTATGTAGCATAGAAAATTTAACAGTTCAGTATTAGCCTCATAAACATACTGTTGTGGGAGTCAGGGTATGTGCACTGAAATTAAAATCTAGGGTTGGAAGGATTTCTGGAGAATGTGATTCTTGAATTGAAATTAGATGGATATTAGGTAGAAGAAAAAGCTATAAGAAACTTTAGTTTGGAGCTGGCTAGAAGAAAGAGAGTTTATCGTATTTCTCTTCAATATTTTGGATAGAAAGAATATTCTTTGTGAAATCACAGAGGCAGGAATTGTATTATTTGTTGAACTGCATATTTTTGTAATATGGCTAAGGTGATGGTATGTTTTAGTGTAATAAGAAATGAGAGGTATTCAGGGGCCAGAATTTATAAAGGACTTTTTTTTCCTGATAAGATTTTTAAGTTTATATGGTGGGAAACAGTTAACATAATTTAAACTGAAGAAGATATGAGATTTATGTGGAAAATTGATGTAGCTTAGAACATGTAATATACAATGAGTCAAAAGTCAATTCTAGCTTTAAGAACAAAGATTGCAAGAATAAGAAATAATTGGGCCTTCCTCCTTTTCTCCCCTATTGTGTCCTATACTATACTTCTGCAAGGACCTCACATGCTTGTATTGAATCTATTTGTTTATCTAGGACTCCAAGAGACTGTGAGTTTCCTTTGGGCATTGACCATGTCTTACTCATTTTTGTTTCTCCAGAGGCTAAAACAGTACCCAGTACATGATTTATATTACTACAAGATAAATTGTTATTGACCGAATAGACTATTCAGGCATGATTTCTGGTGAAGTTGAGAGTAAGTTCAGAATAAGAGAGAAAAATAAAGGGCAAGAATTTCTACTTCAGAAAATATGCCTGAAGCAACCCTGAAATAAATTGTAAAGCAGTTGATTTTTTTTTCTTTTTATAAGACTGTAATAGAATCTGTATGCTATTTTTATAGGCTTATTTAAAACATTATACCTAAAAAGTGAAAAAGGCAGTAATATGCATTAGAGAATTTGTAATAAAATACATTGTATCCAACAAACTTTGGAGTTTATGTTGACCTATAATGAGAATAGGAAACCAGCATTAGAACAATAATTAGCAATTAGATTTTTAAAATAAAATTTTATTGTAGACTTCTGAGAGGTCATTGTAGTGTATTGAGCCTTACCCTACTTTAAGTCATGCTACAACATTCTTAGAAAATCCACACAATAAACCATCATTCTTCTTTTATTCTCTTTCTTTCCAACTCCATGGCTATATTCCAGGCACTTTTCCTTTCATACCTATATTATTGCACTAGCATCCTGTTTAACCTCCTGTTGTCAAAACTAGAATAATATTGTGTAAAGAGAATGGATTTTAAGTCAAAGAGACAGAACATTGAAGCCTGACCCTCTACCTGTTTGTCAAATAGCCTAATTTCTTTAAAAGTCTTTTCTTTATGTAAAAACAAACAAAAAAACCCCTCCCTAATTGTAAGGATTATTGGAAGAATTAAGTAAGATATACTTTAAATATCTTTAATCACAATAAATCTAATCTCTAGATATTAATCACTTCTGGTTTCTTACCAATTGAATCAACACAAATAATTTAGGTAGATAGAGGTGCCATGGGACACAGGAACAAATATGATGTATTGAATCTCATCTAAAACCTTGTCTTTATTTCCTACTTGTTGTGTGATTTGAGACAAGTTACTTAATTTATTCATCTGTAAAATGCAACTATTCTAGAATTTAAAGAGCTGGAAAATGTGCAACATAGGTCCTAACAGTATGCCTGGCACATAGCATCCACTAAATAAATGCTTTGTACACATCTGTGCCAGAGATTATTCTAAATTTTGGTAAAGATTTAGACATTAAAAACTAGTACATGACTTTAAGGATTTTAAAAACTAAGTGAAGCAGCAAGCAGACTGTCAGATAGAACTTCCCTACGTTCTTCGTTTTTTTGTACCTTTCCTTAAAAATCATCTAAATCTGATTTAGAAAATTTCATGTAGAAGTGGGAGCAGCTTTAACAAAAATGACTGGAAAGTAAGCATACTGAAATGGGCCTCAAACATTGTTTAGGAATAAAGTTGCTTCAATGAACCAACATAAGTAGTCCAGTTAACTATAGCATAGGAACAGTAAAATATCATGGAAAAAGCATGATCTTTGGAGACAAGTAGCTTTGGTATAAGATCCAAATCTCAATATCCTGATTATAAAATTATGGACAGAGCTTCTCATTTTGGAGGGTTGTTATAAGCATTTTAAAAATAAGAGGAATCGTACCTAACACTAAAGTTCTAACTCACTTCTTTCATTCCTTTTCCTCTAAAGAGAGGGGATGGGTACATCAGTCTATCATAGTTTGATAACAGCTAATAAGATTATTCTAACCTCACTGACTTGAAAATTATTTTCTTATGGTAATGAAAGTTCAAGTTGGAGACTACTTGAAAGAGAATATCTGCTGGGAAGTTGTTATGAGTTCTTCATTCTTCTTAATATTTATAACCTATTTTTAAAATCTTACTTTTATATTTTTTCTCTCCTGCTCTTTCTGTATATATCCTTACTGTAAATTGAGATTGACACTCTGTTTTACCAATCTCTTCTTTTGGGTTATGACATTCTACAGCCAATCTTGATGGACTCTGATAATATAACTGAGTTTCTTGATCTTTAAATATCTGAATACAATTTTGGATGGAAACAAATGTATAACCAGCATTTAGTGAGGTGCCTAGCGTGTTCTTAATAACTATTGAAATTACGAATGTTTAAAGTAATATCTGCTATGATGCCATGCCTAAGAAAGCCAGGTAATGATCCTCTTGATATTCATCCATTAATATATTTTAAAAATATTTATTAAGCCTCTATGATAAACACTCCTGTGTACTGAGGAAAGAGGAATAAAGCAGACAATAATTCATGCCCTCATGTGTCTAATCTCTGGTTTGGAGGAACAGATACTTTAACTGCAGTTAAACCACATAATAGAAATTTTGTTAAAAATAACATTTTCTTGATGTAAAGTTATAATTACATAGACATATCTGCCATTTCCTAGAGATTCAAAAGACGTATTTAATCATGGATGTTTATAGAACAAAAATACAGGAGCATAAACATTCACTCACTCAACAGATGATTTTTGAGTGCCTGGTATATAATGGACTGAGGTACTGAGGAGGCAAGACCTAATAACACATGTATTAATTACTCCCTTGTAGCGTGTAGCCTCATGGGCAAAACTGACAAATATTTACAAAGTTGAATGAAACTAGTACTATCTGCTAAGCTCTCCAGAGGGAACATAAGATGAGAAATTTGAGTCTTTTAGGTTACTATTCTGTTATATTCATTAAAACACAGTGTTAAATTGTAATAAAAGAATAATAACATTCATAATATATGATAATATCTAATTTATTTACAGTTTAAGACATTTTGAAATGTGATAACAATTACTTCCTTAATATTTGAAAAATAGTTGCATTATGTACTCCGAAACCCTTTTTTTTTTTTTGGCTGTGGTCCAATCTAAACTCATCAAGAGTCAAAAGTAAGATTTCTTTCATCACCATCATCAGTTTTCAAAAGTTCTAGAAACAAAATTATACACAAGTGTAATTTTAAACTTTTTGACTATAGTAAATTTTAGAACAATTTAACTGTCACAGCAGGAATCATGGATAATATAGAATAAAAAATGAGAACAATGAGATACCATCATTACTGAGAAGTAGAGTCTAAAATTAGCTGATGTAGTGAATAAGACATGAATGCACAGTTGCACCTTCCACCTTCCACCTCTCAGGATTGTTTACCAGAATCCAGTTTCAGGTCAGAAATGTTTCATGATAAGTATATCACACCAACATTTTACAATCACTTTTCAATTTCTTTAAACTGTATTTATTTAGAGAAAGAGCCTCGCTCTGTTGCCCAGGCTGGAGTGCAGTGGCAAAGTCTTGGCTCACTGCAACCTCCAATTCTCGGGTTCAAATGATTTTCCTGCCTCAGCCTCCCAAGTAGCTGGGACTACAGGTGCACACCACCATGCCTGGCTAATTTTTGTATTTTTTGTAGAGATGGGGTTTCACCACATTGGCTAGGCTGGTCTCAAAGTCCTGACCTCAGGTGATCTACCGGCCTCCGCCTCCCAAAGTGGTGAGATTCCAGGTGTAAGCCACCGTAGCTGGCCTTACAATAACTTTTTTTTTTTAATTTTTATTTTTAATTTTTGTGGGTACATAATAGGTGTATATATTTGTGGAATACATGAGATATTTTGACACAGGCAGGTCAAGTAAAATAAGCACATGGAGAATGGGGTATCCATATCCTCAAGAATTTATCCTTTGAGTTACAAAAAATTTACAATTAGGTTATTATTGACAAAGAATGTGTAAGACCTACTATTTGATAAGAAAACAGGTGACTACAAACACTTTTTAAGATTTCTTTTTGGGCCGGGCGCGGTGGCTCAAGCCTGTAATCCCAGCACTTTGGGAGGCCGAGACGGGTGGATCACAAGGTCAGGAGATCGAGACCATCCTGGCTAACCCGGTGAAACCCCGTCTCTACTAAAAAATACAAAAAACTAGCCGGGTGAGGTGGCAGGCACCTGTAATCCCAGCTACTCGGGAGGCTGAGGCAGGAGAATGGCGTAAACCCGGGAGGCGGAGCTTGCAGTGAGCTGAGATCCGGCCACTGCACTCTAGCCTGGGCGACAGAGCGAGACTCCGTCTCAACAAAAAAAAAAAAAAAAAAAAAAAAAAAAAAAGATTTCTTTTTGGCCTATCCCCTTTGAGCCAAAAACAAAGACTGATTCTGCGATTGGATGATATGTGATGTATAGGAAATAGGCCACGTTTAATCAAGTTCCCTCGATGATTTTTCTTCAGAGACTAGGACAAGATTTTAAATTCATTTTGAGGAAACGCTGTTTAATTATTAAAACATAAAATACTTTGAATCAATTTGTGTCCTCTTACAAATAAAGTTTTTGTGGGGATTAAATATCAGTTAAACTGTATAAAATCTCTCACAAAAATAGGCGAGGAAGCAAATTAACTCATTACATTTTAAATCAATATATAATCTCAGAGTTGAAATGAGTAATACCCCAACAGGTTTAAGATATAGGTAAGATATGAAGGAAAAATGAAGGAACTCTACATGTGAGACAAGTAATATATTCTCCCATGTTCTGACACTCTGCTCACTCTCTATAGATCTGTATTATGAAATTGATCTATATTTCAAATTGTGCTTATCAAGTTGTAGCAATATTTAAACTGCTTATTGATATTGAGAGTATACCTAAATATTTTATCCCTAAACATTTTCAAATCTCTCAAGGTTCATTTCATTAAAAATTTATAGCAACATTTTTCATATTTCCTAATATTTCAAAACCCGAACATTTTTCCTAATTCAAAATAACTTTATTTTTTCCAATAATAAAGTGACATCTCTTAATAATAAAGATTAAAGTAACACATAAAGTACAAATAAAGATTATTTAGTGTTTTGGTGATTTTAGACAAATCCAAATGAATAATTACATAGAAAGTATTATTTATATAAAATTTATACTCGCGCTATATTTATTCTGTAACCAGTATTTCCACTCAATAATATGTCAAGGACATCTGTTAATTGATACAGATCTAGATTATAGATGTCTGGTTTATAGGTTGGTTGCAATAATTTATATATGCATTCACCTGTAGATGGACATTTAGATTGCCCACCTCCCTCGGCCACTTCTTTTATTACTATTACATGTTTCTTTAACAAACATCTAAATACATTTTTTGTACATGTGTCTTATTATTGCCTTAGGATACATTTAAAAAGAGAAATAGTGCTAGGTCGAAAGATACACAAGTTTAAGTAAATTTTGACATAGGAAGTGTGTTTCCAACATGGCAACCAACAGTGTCTGAAGAATCTTCCTTACACCCATCTTCACTAGGTTTTTAGTAGACTTTGGTGCTCTTGTAAATATCTAAAATCCCATTGGCATTGATGGGGATCAGAGTATGACACCTCAAAATATATCATTTTGGAACAGGGTTATTCTGAGCCAAAGGCAATTGAAAAACAACAGACATAGGAAAATCTCTCTGTCCTCTCTCTCTCTCTACATAAATGAAGAACACAGATTTCTTTTGTAAAGATGATATACAATTTCTTCTGTAAAGGTGTCCCCTCTCCCATATTAGAAAGACTATAGACAGCACTTGAACTGAGTCTCCATAACAACCTTACTAAACAAGTCTTACCATCCACATGTTTTTCTAGTCACCTTCCCTCAATTTATCGCCCTTTGTTAAAATGGCATATATGCCCCAAGTCTGCTTCTTTAGATTTTCACCTTTCTGTGGATGCCCCATGTACATAAAATTAAAAATAAAACTTGAATTTATTTCCCTCTGATAATCAATATTTTGCCAGTATAGTCTGCAGGCTTCAGAAACAGAACTTATGAGGGTAGAAAAAAATTTTCCTCCTCTTCAATGTAAAATCAATTCTTGTTTGTGATGCCACAGAATTGAATGAAGAATGACATTAAAGTTAAAATATTTAAAGGGCTTTTGAAATAAAGTTTAATTTTATAATACCTTATTTATGGTGAAGAATGGCGTGGCTATCCATAAAGATGTGCTTAGATAGCTATTAGTGTAAGATCTAAAGTTACACTGTTACTTAGTGTAAATCTAAAGTTAATCATGACTAAGAAATAAAATACTGGCTTTCTTCTTCATTTCCTCACTTCTTTCTTCCTCTCCCTTCCTCCTCTTTTCCACATCATTTGTTTTATTACAAACCGTATTTAAAAGAAAATACTTGATGCCTGAGTTTTTTAAAGTGCTGGAACTCAAGCAAATTATGCATGCTTCTCTTTTCTAGGAGCTTACAAGTGGTACTGTAAAAACAAGTGCAGCAAAACAAGCTTAAAAATAGTGGACTTTTTATTTGTCTAATGTTGTGGGTGGCAAAAAAAAAAAAAAAAAGGGCCGCCTTCCTGTTGCAGTGCTGTTCCCTGGTGAAAATAACAAAGACTTTTGAGTCAGTTCATCTGGGTCATCCACTTGTCAGCCAGCCAACCTGAGGCAAGCCTCTTAACTGTTACTAAAAGTACTTATTTGTAAAAAAAAAAAAAAAAAAAAAAAAAAAAAAAAAAAAAAGGGGGGGGGATAATAACAACTCTTAGAGATTCTTTGAGAATTAAAGGTGCTTAGAGTAGTTCTACAGATAGCTCAGTATTTTTGCATTCAGTAAATATGATTTTCATTCTTTAGTTCATTTGTACTTGCAATTCCACAACAAAAACTGTAGAATGTTAGGGCTGGTAGGACTTATTTGTTAAAATAAAGCACAGTTCTTTGTGTTAAAGCTAAAAACAACGTAGCACACAAAAGACAAAACTTAGGGCTTAGAATCAGAAGTAACTTCTTCAATAATGATTAGTTTACAGTTACACAAGTTGAAAGTTCAAAAACCCAGAATGTAGTGCTTACATACAATTGATTTTCTAAGACTTTATCTCATTTCAAAATTCAAGTTACTTTAAAGAGAGATAACATCTTAAGTCTAATTATCACTTACAGTGTTACTGATTGTAGACTTACTAAAATATTCCCTGAGGTCGTCATAACTTTTATATTTAATATAAAATTAGAAACTGTAGATAAAGATGGAAAATACCACATGCTTTGAGGGTAACACCCGGCAGAAATAAATAAATAAATAAATATATATATTTATGTATATATATACACACACACACACACATATATATATGGATTACTAAAGGACTGAGGGAGAACCTCTCTGCTAGACGTTTATCCTCTGGTATTGTATTACTTTAAAAAATCCTATAATATGTCATGGATGGCATTATCATCATTTTGAAGAAAAATTATGAGGTTCAGTGAGAAATTTAGTAATGAGCAATAGAGCCTAAATTCAAAATGAGTTCAGTTTGTCTTTAAAATTCATGGTATTCCTATTATATCATAATGCCTTCAGCCAAGATTGACGACCTAATGGACAAAAAGTCCAATTTTTTTGTTCCATCTATACAGGTTATGGTCCCTAGCATAAATTTATAGACAGTTTTGGTGATCCAGAAGAAATCAACAACTCTTATTTAAAGGCCACAAGTAAAAGAAAATAGGACCTTAAGCTTTTTTTAAATAAAAAAACAGTAGAAAACAATAATTAAACCTGGCTAGGTGCGGCGGCTCATGCCTATAATCCCATACTTTGGGAGGCAGAGAAGGGTAGATTACAAGGTCAGGAGATCCAGACCAGCCTGACCAAAATGGTGAAACCCCATCTCTACTAAAAATACAAAAATTACCTGGGTGTAGTGGCACATGCCTGTAATCCCAGCTACTTGGGAGGCTGAGGCAGGAGAATCGCTTGAACCCAGGAGGCAGAGGTTGCAGTGAGCAGAGGCCATTGCAGTGAGCGGAGGCTGTGCCAGTGCACTCCAGCCTGGCAACAGAGCAAGACTCTAGTTCAATAAAAAAACAAAAAACAAACAAACAAAAAACCCTAATAATTAACAAGCAGACTAGTTATTTATCTCTGAAACTATCATACCAGACCTCCCCCAGTTTTTCTCTCCTCGACCTCCTCCTCCATTCCCACTGTCCTCACTAGAGGCTCATTATTTTGGGTTTATAAAAATAGTCTTCCTAAATTTATGTAGCACTTTGTACTTTATGAGACATATTCACATTTATTTTTTAGTTCATATCATTCTAATGGCAATCCTCAGAGGCAAGATGGGCAGGTAATTGAGGATTTTTGTCTTTTAGGTTTGTAGAAATAGTAAGAGTTCTAGGAAATTAGTAGAGAGGATGAAGACAGACAGAGGCACTTAGAGCCATGACATGTACATTAAGAGGGCAGCTTGTCTCTTACAGATACTGCTTACAGTGGGCCTTGATGAGACAAATTGAGCAGGAAAAATCTGCATTCTGCATTTAGGCCTCAGCAGCTCAAAGTATTTATTCAACTTCATTGTAAATGTTATTGTTTATTTTCTAATTACTTTTGTAGAGAAACACAGTCACCATCATCATCCACAATTGCAGATTTGAACATGTGTTTTTTTTTTTTTTAAATATAAGGAGGACACAGAGAGAAATAGTCCTCAACCAACGGAGCGATAATAGTCAACCAGAGCTATGCCTATTTTGTTCACCTTGTATCTTAGTGCCTTACACCAGCTAATTAGTAGGTGTTTGTAGAATATTGTGTTACTAGTCACCATTTATCTGATTTACTTTCTATGAAGCCACACAATGTGGGAGGATTATATATCTTTTCCTATTTAACCCAGGAGTAGCTGTGTGACTTCAGTCAGTGAAATTTTGGCAGATGTGATGTCATTTCATGAAACAGCTTTAAGAACTAGCATGTAGTTCAATATTGTCTCTCTTTTCCCTGCATCTTTGATCAAGGAAAAATAAATTGAGATGAAATCTCTGTTAAACTGAATCGGTGGATAACCAAAGTGAGTAGAACCTTCTTATGGACTTAAAATGGACACACAGTGTGAGTAAAATGTGTATTTTATAATAATAAAATTAACTCAGTTAAGCCATTGAGTTTTCAGGCTGTTAGTTATTGAAGCATAACCTCATCAACCCTGATGGATACAGTGTCTAATATTTATTGAATAAATTAATAAAGAATGGACTTGTTTTTAGTTTCTGATATTGACCATTGATATGGTTTGGCTGTGTCCACACCCAAATCTCACGTTGAATTATAATTCCCAATGTTGGAGAAGGGACATGTGGGAGGAGAGATTTCCCCCCTTGCTTCTCTTGTGATTCGTGATAGGAGTTCTCATAAGATCTTGTTGTTTAAAAGTGGGTAGCACTTCCCCTTCACTCTCTCTCTCGCTCTGCTATGGTAAAACCTGCTTGCTTCCCCTTTGCATTCTTCCATGCTTGTAAGTTTCCTGAGGTCTCCCAGCCATGCTTCCTGTACAGCCTGTGTAACTGTGATTCAATTAAAACTCTTGTCTTCATAAATTACCCAGTCTCAGGTAGTTCTTTATAGCAGTATGAGAATAGACTAATATAACTATGTTATTTGCAAATGACTTGTTGTTTGCTATAGGAAATTCAAAATTGCATGCTGAAATTTTGCAAAGACTCTATAATATTTATACTCATAAAACTTAATTTATGATTTATACATATAATTATAAACATAATTCTGTCTTTGGATGAAGGGCAGTTTCATTAAGCAGCTACTAGGTAACAGGGTTTATATAG
The DNA here is from genome assembly GCF_003255815.1 of Theropithecus gelada. Lineage (NCBI taxonomy): Eukaryota > Metazoa > Chordata > Mammalia > Primates > Cercopithecidae > Theropithecus > Theropithecus gelada. The sequence continues at coordinate 82,276,071 of NC_037682.1, forward strand.
GTCCACAGTAAGAATGTGAAAAGAGAGATATTTATTTGCTAATTCTTTAAATATTTATTGAGTGACTACCATAAGCCAGATATTTTGTTTAATATTTTATATTATTAAAACAAATAACATGTGAATCTCTGCTGAGTAGTTATTTTCTTTAATTTTCACCAGGCCCTGGTAGCTTAATAACACTCTGGCAGCCAGGGAAGAGATCCATGTTTTAATCCATGCCATTGTTTCCCTCCTGCACAGAGGACGGATGCCTCCTGGGAGACATTCACACTTGAAGACACTGATTATTGAAGCAAATTTGATAGTTTTACTGTTAGCTGAGAGGGTCATTAAAGTTTATATGCCCACTGATAAGGGCCAGCCAGTTTCTTCTCTAGAACAGAAGTTTATTAAATCAAAGAGTCAAGAAAAGTCAAGGCTGGAAACAACCAGAGGACAGATTATTGGTTATGGGGCTTGTGGGAAAGAAAAGCTGCTGTCCTGAATGGAACCAAAGTAGTGAAAGAACCAGAAGGAGGAACATAGGTAATTTGGAGCAATTCATACATTTAAAAAATTTAACTTCCTAGACCGAATTCTGTTGAGCTGAGCAGGAAAACAGAAGTCAGTTTTCCATAGGAATGAAAGATGTTAAAAATTATGGAAAAGCTGGAGGGCAAGATGAACAAGGCTATTCTGTTGGAAGTATCCCTGGAAATCTCTCAGATATCTCACATCCAGAAGCTGGCACAGTGGGCCTTCACGGGTTGGCCTTCTCTTTGGCTAGGTCCCCATGGGCAGACAGGTTGTCATGGTTATCCCTACAGCTAGAAGCAGCTCTTGCCTCGCTAGGGATTCCAATGGTATCTATGTCAGGGAAGCCACCAGGGAAGATTATTATTTGCTTAGGTAATTATTGAAATATTATTTTAAAATGATAAAATATGGAAAGCAGTGGAGAAGTCATTTAAATTACATGTTGATTATTAGAGCCATTGACTTACTTGTTTTATTGAGCCTATATTAGCATGTAATGCCACTGTAACACCATAGTCAACTTACTGCAAATTCTGCTCATTCACTTTAGCCTATTTCAAATTTTACCTTTTTCAAAGGTCTTTTATGATGTCTTGAACTGGATATAACTTCTTTCAGCAAACAGGGTTTATGCTTCAAACATGACTCTTATTACATATGCCCTTCACAATTGCATGGAAAGTCCAAAGAGAGTAGGCCTGTGCTTTATTCGTTTCTGTCTCCCCCTCACAGCTCAGCATAGTTCTGTGAATGTAATGGGTGCTTCATTATTATTAATTGACTTTAATATTTTGTTTGACATATATATATTTAATGCTATGAGAAACATAGTTGGCTATCTGGCTAACATAGAATGCTTCTTCTTTGAAAAATTGAAATGTATTCTGATAGTCAAAATTTAAACTTCTAAGTGTCACTAGAAATCAACCTTTTCAAATTCTAGTGATATATCCTGCTAATAAAGGTATCTTTTGGTATAGCTATGATTTTAGTGGAAACTATTTTTGGAAACAAGATTCTCATCAGCCTCTAGAAAATTGTAATCAATTTTTAGAATGATGACTTTAGGCCATTTGCTAATGATATATACATATATGTATATATAATAATATATAAAAATATGTAGATATATAAATGTGTGTGTGTGTGTATGTGTGTGTTTTCTGGAGTCTCTGTACTACCAGAGCATCAAAACTTTAGGTCTTTTCAGTGACTAAAATTCAGTGTAACACTAAAAAAAAAACCCACATTGAAATGAGAACCCCTCTTGTTTGGTCCCTAACAGTTGCTGTGGTTGGAATTGATGTATTTGTTCTTCTCTATAACTACAGCCATGGCATTGCAGGACAACAGTCATTTAAACACTATAAGCTGAAAATAACATGGACAGGAGCCACGTTTGATGTTCATATGTGGTTTCTTGGCAACTTGTGTGCAGATCCATCTGTTAGATGGCACAGTGCCTACACATAAGGTATTAAGCCAGTTTCATTGGGGGTAATAATGCTAATTAAGAGTGGTACTCAGTGGGCAAGCTGCCTAATGTTACAACTACCATCTCCTTGTTGAATCTTCTCTTTTGTTCTGGATTCTCCATTGTGTATATAAGCCTCTTTAAATCAATCGACATTGTGTGGGGTTTTTTTCTTTCCTTTTATTTTTATTGTTTTTGGCAGTGACTGACTACTTGGGCATTGACTATAAATACAAAATTGGGGGGTGCATATTGAGTGGCCACGTTTAAAGGATACTAAGAGCTATACAGATTGATCACTCATTCTGAAAGAAAATTACCAGTGAATTTAAGTACATGTCAGAAAGACAAAAAGTCTTTCTGCTTTAGATTGCATCTTTTCTTCTTTCTTTCTCAGTTATCTTAGAATGCTCACTGCAGAAGTAGTACTCAAGCACATATAAATAGAACAAGCTATTGAATGAATGAAGAGAGACCACTGAACGATCAATAATTTAATTAAATCATTATAGGCCTAAAATTGATCAGGTGAAAATGTAACACACAAGAGACTACATTCCTGGACCATAGGTCAAATGTTTGGGGAGAAATTGCAGGACGTATCACTGACTTGGGGAAAGATAACCATAAAAGCTACTTCGGATAGTGAAGGCTGAATGGTACTGAAATTGCTTATTTATGTTAATGAGTTTTAGAAATTTAATTTAAGTTGATATTTATAAAGCATTTATTTATACTGGATGTCAGTCATGGCTATTTTGGGAAGAGATTAGAATAAGTCCTAATGCAGGTCATTAAGGAACATATAGACTAATGAGGTAAGTTAAAAACAAGAAGCAATTACGTTTAATATAAGGCAGAATAATATATATGCTAATAAATTTTTAAAACCATGTTCTGGAAGCAAAGAATTAAATTTTTATGATTGTTTCACTATGGAAGCCTTTCAAAGAAGAAGTTGTGGATGAGTTGGGAATTTAAGGAAACAATATATTCCATGTAAGCTAATAATAACTGGAGGCCTGGAGGTATTCCTTTCAATAACCATGAGTAAAGGAATGAAGGTTAAGGTTTGCTTTGTGATACAAGTCTAAATGAGTTCATCTTGAAGAACTTTCACGATGAAAAACCTTGAAGGCAGTGGTGATGCATCACAGGCTTGATGTGGGTAGTAGAAGATCAGACAGTTACTTTAGGTAATTAAGTTTGGAAGTAGCATGAAAATGGTTTTGGGCAGGTGAGAAGCCTGAGTTTAAAAAATCAAATTAGGAGCATATTTTAGAAAAAAGTAATTGTGACAAAATCCCCCTTTTCTACTAGCGGCCACCTTGAAGGTATAAGTTTTTTGGTTTTTTTTTTTTTTTTTTAATCCACTGAAATTTGTATGGGCAAATTATCTGGAAATAGAAAAGAAATATGAATTTAAGACATAAATTGGTTACCTAAATAATTCTTAATAGAAGACCAAGAGTTGTAAACATGATACATATTTTACATACCCATGAAGTGATAAAAAGAGAAAAACCTTATAATAAATATCAATAATAATGATATAAAAATCAATATATGCAGTTACATTTCTTGATATAGCAGCAACAGTATGCAGTTATATTTCTTAAACTTATTTTTTTTCTGTAATGAATGGAGATAAACACATTTAAGGATGTTAGAATTTCTTCTGCCTTACTATCAGAATAATTTCCAAAAAGGGCTTATGGAAGAGGAGAGAGAAAAAATCGCCAAAACAATTTATGAAAAAAAAATCCAACCATCCAACAAATGCAAATGAGGAATAGAAGCAGTCAAGAGCAGGTAGCAGTAGTTATTGCCGTCTGATAGTCAAAGACAGAGAAAAGGCGCTTTTAAATTCCGTTTACTTTTCACCAAATTTCAGGATGAAAATTGCCCATGATATCACCCTTTCAAATGTGAATAGATTACCTGAGGGAGCTTGTCTGAGCCTGAAGTTTCCCAATAGAGATTAGAATGGAAGGATCAGATAACAGGTATGCTTGTTTTAACAATGTGTAATTCTGTGAAAATTCAAGGTCCTTCTAGTATTGTTAATTAATAGCTTTATGAAATCCCACCTCAGTCCTCTTCCCATAGGCTTTGCTTCTTTTTGCTTCCCTACTCTCATTACAGGTAAGCCAAATGTATTAGAACTTGGTGCACGGCAGAGGGGCGTCCATGGAGAAATCTATTTGGAGTAAGCAGATTTGAATTACAAGAAGCAAGAATTATATTATGCAAATGTTCTATTAAAATTACTCTAAAATGTATTTAAATGACCACCGTTCCACTCAGAATTAGGCATTGAAAATGAGAATAGATCTGAAATGTACTGGGCTCTGAAAGCTCTTTGTGATTGGGCCTTTTCAGCCAGAAAAAAAGGTAATGGGCAGCAGGACCATTCAGAGAAAGAGACAGAAACACATGAAAAAGACTCTAGTATGAATGAGTGTCCAAAAGATTGTTAATAGCCAATATAACATTTTAAAGCATGTCTTTTCTCTACATATTTAAATAAGAATGATCATATTACATATTTAGATAACAATTACCTTACTGAGCTGCTACAATGCTTTTTTTTCTTTCTTAGGAGAATATGCCAAAAAGTACTTTAAGTGTAGCAATGTATAAATTATAGTCCTTGTGCTGTGTTGAGCAAGTCCATGGAATTGGCCACCTGAGACAACTCTTAATTGCCTGAAAATGATTACTTGTCTTATGTTTGTGAAGAATTTCCATCGTTCAAAAGGCAAGCCTCTTCATTGTTAAGATTCAAAAATAAAGACACTTTAGTTAGGTGGAAAGGATTGGTATGAAAAGCTGCAACACTTTAATTTTTGCTATTAAAATCACAGAAATTATGCAAACATTTTAAATTCTATAAATTGTATGAAAAATTTCTTCTCTCTTGTTTTTTTCTTCAGCAGCAGAGCCTTCCAGGGCATAACCCACTTTCTGGAAGTATCCTCTTTTCCTCCTCTTTCTCTGATTATCTCTGAATCTGCCTTTGAGGACAAGCCAGTCAATGAAGTTCTATCTAGTGTGCTGGGATAAGAGGGAGCACCTACCATCACCGTTAATTCTCTGTAGCTGGAAGCTATTCTTTGCATTCAGGGATCTTATAATCAGTTAAATCAGTGTTACTATTGGGGTAGACATATGTATCTGGACCTCAACAGGGGAAAATAGTATAGGAAGAGCTGATAATTGGCCATTCTTTTTAAAAAACAAACAAAAAATTTTACATTTGGGGGTACATGTGAAGGTTTGGTACGTAGTTAAACTCGTATCATGGGGGTTTGTTGTACAGTTTATTTCATCACCCAGGTATTAAGCCCAGTATCCAATAGTTATCTTTTCTGTCCCTCTCTCTACTTCCACCCTCCACCCTCCAATAGGCCTCACTACCTGTTGTTTTCTTCTTTGTGTTCATGAGCTCTCATCACTTGCCTCCCACTTATAAGTAAGAAGATGTGATATTTGGTTTCTGATCCTGCATTAGTTTGTTAAGGATAAATCCTCCAGCTCCACCCATGTTCCCACAAAAGACATTTCATTCTTTTTTTATGGGTGCGTAGTATTCCATGGTATATATGTATCACATTATCTTTATCCAGTCTGTAATTGATGGGCATTTAGGTTGATTCCATGTCTTTGCTATTGTGAATACTGCTGCAGTGTACATTTGTGTGCATGTCTTTATGGTAGAATGATTTGTATTTGTCTAGGTGTGTACCCTCTAATGGGTTTGCTAGGTCAAATGGTAGTTTGGCTTTTAGTTCTTTGAGGAATCACCATACTGCTTTCCACAATGGTTGAAATAATTTATATGCCCACCAACAGTGTATAAGTGTTTCATTTTATCTGCAACCTTGCCAGCATGTGTTACTTTTTGACCTTTTAATAATACCCATTCTGACTGGTGTGAGATGGTATCTCATTGTAGTTTTGATCATATATAATCAATCACAGAAATTTTTTCCAATGAGTTAGAACTTGGCTTCAGATCCTTGTTAACACAGAACTCTAGTTAGCCTCTATTGCTTGATAAAATTTTCCATAAAGACAAAGCCCACTTTGTAATACATGCATAGACCCAAGTGTCTAAAAAACTGTTTTCTGGTCCTGGTTCTACCACTTGAGCAACTCACTGAGCTTCATTTAGCTTCCTTAAGCCTTAGTTTGGCTAAGACATGTCTGGGAGCTTAACTACTAACTTTGAGTTCCTTTCTTCCCTCATACAGAGTGTTTTAGAAGTTTTCACAAGATTTTATGAATTATAAAATTTATTAATTTTCCAAGTTTCTTCTCAGTTTTTCTGTCTGCCAATAATACTACACAGCTATCCATATGACAGGACTGAGAATTCCAGCATCTCTGGTCATGTTTGCATTTCTATAGACAAGATCCATATCTTGTTTATGAAGATGGTTGGTGTTTGGGGGTGGTGGCCAGGGGTGTATATAGTTCTAAAGGGGTTCATAACGGTTATAGGCAGATATATATTGGCATCTGAAGGAATATTTTTCAGTTCTATATAAGATACCAAACTATTCATGTTCTTCTAACTTTAGGAAGTTTTGTCAAACAGGGAAGTTCTTAGTTCATTTTGTTTATAGTATCGGATCTATGTATACTTATTAATCTTACACCTCAATAACATTTATTTCTACATCAATACAATGGCAGTTATGAAAATAACCACTAGTTTGCAAATATGCCATCTCATCCCTAAATAGAGATGAAGTTGCTTTAGTTTTCAGGTACTATTTATTCATTCATTAACACTATTAATTGTCTAGAGTCTTTCAAGTGCCTGTCCCAGGGTCAGGAACTGCACATATAAAGATGAGAAATCTGCTCTCAAGAAGCTCAAGTTCCAATGAGGAAAGCAGACATGTACATCAATTATTATGCCATGTGAAACACTAGAATAGAGATAAGTTGAAAATACTTTAGATCATAGAAGAAGAGCGTAACTAGCTTTTGTCTTTACCCCTTTCACGTCTATACTTTTTCATCATCCATGTTCTCAAGTGGTTTCATCACTGACAGCCATGCTAATTCTCTTGGTAACTGCTTAAGAATATTGCTGAGTTTCTGTTGGAAAAGAATGTCTTTAGTCATGACTAGGAGGCTATTTTGATCAAAGAGATTGGACTTATTAATTCCATTATTTGAAGGGCAACATCATATTTAGTTCCCAGGAACTCCTTTCACAATATCTTGGCCGCTTTACCATCAAAGCTAAGAGAAAATAAATGACTATTCTCTGCTACCTCATTGAGACTTCTCTTCCAGTTCTGGGCTCCTGCCTGAGATAGCTGCTACCTTTTCAGGGTGCTGGTACAGGGTATGATCTCACTATTTAGGTGTGATCCTCCTCTCTCTCACAGGGTAGAGAATTTATACTAAAATTCCAATGAGTATATTGACATATAATAACACAATCACAACACTCACATACCTCCACAATCCAAAATTTGTATTTCCTCCTTCCCTCCATTTACAAACAGGCAATAATTTCTTGATGGCTTGTGTTTCCTTGCAAATTTCCTTTAATTAGTACGCCTGGTTTCCTGACACTACCTGGAGTAACCTGGTTGGAAACTTATTTTCTAGGCTGGAAGTAAAGCTTCAAAAACTTTTCACCACACAAATATATCTTCACACAAAGACACAGATTCACACAGTAGATGTAAAGCAAACATGCCTTATTTACTCCTTGGGTGAATAGAGAGAAAAGAGGAGGACTCTTAAAAGAATAATTAAGAGTTGAAATGTCTTATACAAGTTGAGGTCTGACATATGTTAATGTTAAAGAAGAGCAGGTACAGTTGTTCAAAATCCCTACTTGTCCTCAAGGAGGATTCTCACTTCTGCCATCTGCTCTCAGACTTTCTAGTAGTAGTGGCACTGACTGATTAGAGTCCAGTTGCCTTAGGCTGCCTTTTCCAACAGTTATCAGATCCTCTTGTGCCTCCTGCTGGTTGTAGGGCTGACCAATTTTCATATTAGCCAAGCTATTAAGGCTCTGAATTACTCAAGAAGTCCAAGGATTAATTTAGGGGCCGAATTGCAAAAGCAAGAGTAATCAACTAGCCCTTTAAAAAATTATAAGTAAAATTACTCAACACATAGCATTGATTTCTAAACAAAATATTATTTTCAAGTTTCATTAGCCAAATGTCTATACATAGCCTGTAATTATCTTGAGACATATATATATATATGTATATATATATATATATATACACACATATATATATCTCTCTCTCTCTCTCTCAGTATATCACAAAGTAATGTTTTTCTGAAAAAAAAAAAATCTCAGTATATCACAAAGTAATGTTTTTCTGAAAGATCCACAGGAGGGGGATTGACCTGAACACCTTGCAAGACATGAATTCCCATGCATTTTCAGCATGTCTTCTCCAACTTGATGAAAAAAATTCCAATCATAATACCTAGGATAACCCAACCTCCTTAGTCTTTTCAGTATTTAATATGGAATAACTATTTCGCAGAATTATTTTAGTGATTCACTCATAAAATGTAATGTTATATTATAACCATTTATGTACGCGGCAGCCCACTAAACTATGAAGAGATTTAAACTGTGTCTCACTCGTTCCCTGACAGTTTGCACACAACAAAGTATATACTCTTATTATTATCTGTGAGGCCTACTGACTATTATGGCCTACTGAATAAGTGTAAATAGTCACTTTCTACCCAGAACCTACATAGTCCCTATGCTGAATCTCGACATTTTCCCCTCCATATTTTCATCTGCTTAGTCCCTCTGTTCATTTAGTGACTATTTTTCTTCAGTCTCTTCTCATCATCTTGTCAAAGTCATAAATTGCTAAACATACCTGCATGACTGTCTATATTACACTAAAATTATATTTATTCATTGCATATACAAAGAAAATGAAATTTATTTTAGCTTGAGTGCGTATTATTTTCCCACAGAATTGTCAAACCACTGTGATGTTTCTTCTACCAACCCCATCCTCACTATAAAGAATAGTTCTAATCATAAAATTAAAATAGAATTGGTAGTAGGAGTAGTACAGTGAACAGCCTAAAATTAATGTACTGGGCACATAGTTGAGGCTATTACTACACATTTATAAACTAAATTTATATTTATATTTTTGAAAGCTATGCCTAGAATATCATAGTATAGCCAAAGGAGAATAAAAAATATTATTGGTATTCCCTTCACGTTATCATTTTCTAAAACATGGCTTTAAATTAATTTTACCTGAGTCCATTTTCTTCTTCTTCTCCAGCTCAACTCTTTATACTTAAATTCCATTAGTTGGTTTCCTCATCTCCAAAGTAGGGACATAAATAAAAATACCTATATTTCAAAGACAATATGAAGATTAAATTGAGCAAAGCAAATGAAAAATATTCTTTGAGCTGTACATTTATATACAAATAGATTTCTGTTATTTCCATTGGAGGAGTGTTTAGATATTATAAGGCACACTAGGGATAAGGTTTATTTGGCAGCTGTCTTGTCACTCCAAATAAATTTATTTATTATGTATTTATTGAGGAATTTATGGCCTCTAGAGAATTTTCTCTGTGAGAGCACTGCTTTTGAATTTTCTTTTTTTCTCCCACTCTACCCCTTTAGCTAGTTGAATTCTAGATAAATAATGTCTTAGCTGGGTAGCTAAGCTGCACCTAAATTCTCCAGGGATTTTCTATAATATGGATTCAATGCTTAGGAAAATTCAACTTAAAAGTGGAAAACACCTCTTAACTAGAGAATTATCTCCTTCAAGTTCTCTCTTCAGAAGTGATTTCTGTCTTAAGGTCTACCAAGTATTCTTGGCTTTTGTTCCTGCATATTGTTCCATGTTTAAAGTGTATTTTTCCACTTAATTAGACTGTAAGCAATCCTAGTGTCATTTTTGTATCTGATATATTGGTTTCTACAATATTTTGATTGGTGATAACAAAATGATAGTAATAATTATAAGGGTCTTAGTTTAAGTATTTTCAAGTGGTGTAGTTGAGAGCTTCATGGATACAAGTTATATGTGTATCATTGTGAAATAAATTATATACAGTAAGACCTATTTTAAAAATAACCGTTTACTGTAGAAAGGTGGTTTTGGCCAGTACTTTTCAAATATTAAAGAAAACCAAGAAGAAAAATATATACTTTTTAAATAAGATTTTCCTTTTTTGTTGTTTCATTTCATGTGGTCTCTTAAGTAGCCCTTATAGCATTTAAATGATGTGATTTCCCTAAAATTATTAGCAATATATGTAAGGATTTATGGCATGAAGTATATGTGGGTATTTAAAATTGGAAAATGTTGTGATTAATAAGTTTAAACAAATAGCAGATAAATTTATAAAATTTATAGTTGTGAATAAACTGTGTCCAAACATATTCAGTAACTATTACTAAAACGTTATTATCATACTATGATCTTTTCTGCTTGTGCATTGTTTTGCCACAAAACCATGATAAAAGCTTTCTAAGTTTCATGGCAGATAGTAGATGGTGATTATATTCAAGAGCAAGAAGTCTTTGAAAGTGATATTAACACAGATACAGATTTGTATGTAATAAGTAAGCACATCAGTATAAGATGCCCAATTTTACCTTGTTACATTGGAGATTTTCAGAATAGCTACTATCGGGATTTTACATTTCAACTCGAAAGCAACAAGGATTGATTAGTCACTGAGTTGGTAATGCTGGACTAGTTAATTTATTGTAGAAAGTCAATGAAATAAAGCTGGGCAACAAATGCCTTTGCGAAAGTTGTAAGAATATATTTCAACAGCTTTTTTTTTAAAAAATGAGAATATTATCAACCAGTGTACTTGCTAATGACAGAAGTGAAATACTGTGCTTAACAACATCATTACTGATAATTGCTCATACATTTTTACTTTGCAAATACACATAAAGTTATCTTTCCCCTTTATAAAGTTTTGATTTAAAAGGAAATTTGCATCATAAAATTAAAAAAAAATAAACATGCTTTTGGGTTCCATAGATCAAAACTCCACACATATATTATATTTTTGTGATAATAATGATGTTAAGCTGCAATTCTCCATCTATTCTTTCTCCATTATTTATTCACCAACATTTTTCTGAATTTTATATAAAATATTATATGGAATTATATAAATATAAAATATATACTATATGTAATATCCCCTTAAGGAACTCAGCACCATTGGAAAGCCAGCAGTTTTCAATAACCATTTATATTAGCTAACTATTGCTGTGGAAAATGGCAAAAGAGGGAATGGAGACAAGGAATATAGATAACTCTTTCAAGGAATTTTGTTATAATGATCATAAGCCATTGAGTAATAATAAAGTAGTAAATGTAAAAAATTTAAGTTAATTTATTGAATAAGATTACAATGGAGATGGAAGAGAATGAAATCCAATGTAAGATTAGACTTTCTACAAATTATGCTGGAAAAATTGAACATATATATGCAGAAAAAGAACCTTGACCCATACAACATACCACATTAAAAAATTAACATGAAATAGACCACAGTCTTACATGTAATACTTTAAAATTGTAAGCATTATAGAAAACAATAGGAGAACATTTTTGGGTTCTTGGAGAAGACAATGATTTATTAGATGCTACACCAAAAGCATCATTTATAAAAGAAAAAAAGTAATTAGACTTTATCAAAATTTAAAAAAATCTACTCATCAAAAGATACTGTTAAGAAATTGAAAGTATAAGTCCCAGATCAGGAGACAATCTTTTCATGACTCCAATCTAATAATGGGTTTCTATGCAGAATGTATACATAATTCTCCAACTGTATAACAAGAAAACAAAAATAATAAAAAATGGGCAAACTCTTTGAACAGACATTTCACCAAAAAAGATACACAAGAGCAAATAAGCATATGAAAAGATATACAACACCATTAGTCATTAAGAAAAACAAATTGAAAACTCAATGAGATATCACTGCATACAAATTAGAAAGAATAAATGTATCTGAGACTACAAGGTGCTGATGAAGGTGCAAAGCAGGTGGAGCTCTCATATACTCTTGGTGTGAACATAAAATGGCACAGCCACTTTAGAAAACAGTTTGTCAGTTTCTTATAAAGTTAAGCATAAACCCTAGACACCCCTCTTTTAGGTATTTATACAAGAAAAATTAGCAATTATGGTCATCTAAAAACCTGCACAATAATATTTATGGCAGTCTTATTTATAATAAGAAATTAGAAACAACCCAAATTGCTTCTACTGGTGCATGGATATACTGATATATCCAAACAATGGGATACTACTAAGTAATTAATGTTAATAAATTAGTGATACTCAATAACATGGATGAATCTCAAATAAATTATGGTAAGTGAAAGAAGCCAGACACATCAGACTACATAGTATGTGATTTCATTTTTATGACATTCTGGAAAAGGCAAGAACAATTTTTTGGATGACATACTGTTCTATATCTTCATTGTAGAGGTGTTTGTATAACTGCAGTTGACCTTTGAACAATCCTGGCGTATGGGGTGTTGACCCCACGAAGTTGAAAATCCATATGTTATTTTTGACCCTCCCCAAATCTTAATTACTAATAGCTTACTGTTAGCCAGAAACCTTACCAATAGTATAACAGTAGATTAACACTTATTTTGCATGTATATTATATACTTTATTCTTATAATAAAGTAAGCTAAAGAAAATAAAATGTTCTTAAAAAATAAGGAAGAGAAAATACATTTACAGTACTGCACTGTATTTATTGATTTTGTGAGTTTACCTCTGTTTACAAGATGAATCCTCTGTCTGAAATGGACAGAAACCACAGCTGCAGATCTCAGTCTATGGTATATATCAAGCAATTCAATTTTTTTTTTTTTGTTAATATCATAGCTTTTCACTGACTCTTGGGAGCACTTTCTGCATCACCAGTGGTACTTCATATGGGTCTTCAAGGCTGTGGAATTGCATTAAACATGATGAAAAATACTCAAGAACTGCAAAAGAACACTTTTTATTGTAATATGCAATTTACTAGAGAGAAACTCCTCATGCCACAAGCATTTTAAGTGGACACTCGCAACACTTAAGCTCACTAATAGCAACAGAAGATGGTACAAAACTATTATAGTAGTATAGTATGTACAAAAGTTAATTTTATGCAGTTATGTTATACTACATCTTTATATTTATTTAAATTTTTCTTGACTATATAGAGCACCATGTATGGTTTCTAAGTGTTGTATTTGTAGGTTTTGATAAATTTTAACTTTTTATAACACATTTGTGTACGTTTTATGGTAGTAAATGATAAAGTAAAGTAAACTAATTATTTTGACAATTGGTGAACTGTCACTTGGGATTCGAATAATTGTTTGCAGGGAAGTTCCTCTTTATACTTTTATTCCAGCGTATAAATAAAAAAAAATTAGAATAATACTATTTTGAAGCTTTGTTAGATCTAGTCATTGGTCATCAGTGGTTTGTCACAGGAGTTGTCTGTCTCTTTGTGATGTTACAAACCATGTTAGACAAATATAATTGCCTCCCGAGGGAAGAATGCACATTCCCGATGAAATTATCTTGCCAAAAAATGTACTAAAAGGTAAGCAAATCTTTATATCCCAATACCAGTTAATGAAAAATACAGAGAAGAGCAGAACAGGTTGAACGATGCCTTGTATACAGAGTCCGCAAAAACCAGACTGTGGGAAACTTTATATTTCCTTAAAAATAAATAGTAAGAAAAGAAAAAACAGTATGGATTAAAAGAGACTTAAAAGACGCATTAAGTAATTTTGTTATCTAAACTTTATTGAATCCTAATTCAGACAAATTGTTACAAAATGACATTTAAAAGATAATGTGAAATTTGGTCATTGACTAAATAATGACAACAATTCATTATGGTTATTTTTTAAAAAGTGATAATATCATAATTTTAAAAACTTTTTAATCATTTAGAAATACATGCAGGATTACTTGCAAAAAATCCTGTAATATTCTGAATTTGCTTCAAACCAGTTTGGAGATGGGGTAATGGGTCTGAGATGAGCTGATATGTTGAAGCTGAGTAGTGATGGTTGCAAGGGTATCTTTCTTTTCTTTTCTTCTTCTTCTTCTTCTTCTTCTTTTTTTTTTTTTTTGAGATGGAGTTTTGCTCATTTGTCCAGGCCGGAGTGCAGTGCTGTGATCTCGGCTCACTGCAACCTCTGCATTCTGGTTTCAAGTGATTCTCCTGCCTCAGCCTACCAAGTAGCTGGGATTACAGGCACCCCATGCCTGGCTAATTTTTGTGTTTTTAGTAGAAACGGGGTTTTACCATGTTGGCCAGGATTGTCTTGAACTCCTGACCTCATGATCCACCCGCCTCAGCCTCCCAAAGTGCTGGGATTACAGGCGTGAGCACCCCCCACACCCCGGCCTGCCAGCCACAAGGGCTTCTTTATGTTGTCTTGTCTCCTTTTGTATATGTTTGAAATTTTTCATAATAAAACTAAGTGTCAGGCCTCTTCAAAGTCATTATGTTTATCTTATTCATAAATGGACCTCACTTGATTGAACAGGTATTATCAACCTACACTTTGTCCCATCTTATTGTATTTCATATCACTACTAGGAGCATGCTTTATTTTCAACCATCTTGCTTTCAGATGTCAACAAACATCCAATTTCAATTTTTTTTTTAAATAAAACTTTGGGTGGATCTCTTGCTGTGGATATAGTTGTTAAATCTCGATCAGGTATTGTTAAAAGCTGTCAAAAGAACAGCAATGTACTTTCTACAGATGGCAAGAGACAGATACATGAACAATTATGCAGATTCCATCATTGGAGTTCAGGTTTGTTTTATAAGTAACTGTGCTCCAGATTTTTGAAAGATTAATTCATTTGCAAGAAAACAAATAAAACCTTAAGAAGCTAGTAGGGTCAGGCAATTTCTAATATCTCAACCTAGGAAGATATGCAGGCTTTCCTAAAGGTACACAGGTCTACTTGGTGGTAGAGGTTAGAGCACAGCCTTTGAAGTTGGACAGGCGTCTCTATTGCTACATTTATCAGCTATATGACTTTGGGAAAGCTGTTTAAATTTTTTGAGTTCTGTTTTCCTCATCCAAACCTGAAAGCTATGGCAGGACAGTAGGGAAATATAAAAGATTTTAGAGCTAGGGAATAACCCAATTTACTCAATACACAAGGGCAAAACTGGCCTCTGAAATCCGTGAAGTTTATGTAGTGGATATTTGCAGTTTTATTCTTTCCTCTCCTTTGAAAGGGAAATGGGACTATTTCACAACTGCAAAGGCAGTGGCAAAATGATATATGACTGAGATTTGAGTGCTATTCAGACATGCATGTCTAACGGACTGGAATTAATTGAGTTGTTGTTTCAGCAAACCAAACCAAGAACTACCTAGGTGTGCCCTGACTAGCTTTGCTGAGAGAACAAAAAGGCATCAAACAAAAATATTGACAACTAATTTTCAAAGTGTATCTTTTTTTAAAAAAAATTATATTTTAAGTTCCGGGATACATGTGGAGAATGTGCAGGTTTGTTACATAGATATAACATGTGCCATTGTGTTTTGCTGCACCCATCAACCCGTCACCTACATTACGTATTTCTTCTAATGCTATCCTTCCCCAAGCCCCCCACCTCCCGACAGACCCCAGTCCCCTCCCTGTGTCCATGTGTTCTCATTGTTCAACTCTCATTTATGAGTGAGAACATGCGGTGTTTGGTTTTCTGTTCCTGTGTTAGTTTGCTGAGAATGATGGTTTTCAGCTTCATCCACGTCCCTAGAAAGGACATGAGCTCATCCTTTTTTATGGCTGCATAGCATTCCATTGTGAATATGTGACACGTTTTCTTTATCCAGTCCGTCATCAATGGGCATTTGGGTGGGTTCTAAGTCTTTGCTATTGTGAATATTGCTGCAAAAAATATATGTGTGCATGTGTCTTTATAGTAGAATGACTTAATAATCCTTTTGGTGTATTCCTAGTAATGGGATTGCTGGATCAAATGGTATTTCTGGTTCTAGATCCCTGAGGAACCACTATACTGTCTTCCACAATGATTGACCTAATTTACATTCCCACTAACAGTGTAAAAGTGTTCCTGTTTCTCCACATCCTCTCCAGCAAGTTGTTTCCTGAATTTTTAATGATTACCGTTCTAACTGTCGTGAGATGGTATCTCATTGTGATTTTGATTTGCATTTCTCTGATGTCTAGTGATGATGAACTTTTTTTCATATGTTTTTTGGCCGCATAAATGTTGTCTTTTGAGAAGTGTCTATTCATATCCTTCACCCACTTTCTGATGGGGTTGTTTTATTCTTGTAAATTTGTTTAAGTTCTTTGTACATTCTGGATATTAGCCCTTTGTCAGATGGATAGATTGAAAAATTTTCTCCCATTCTGTAGGTTGCCTGTTCACTCTGATGATAGTTTCTTTTGCTGTGCGGAAGCTCTTTAGTTTAATTAGATCTCACTTGTCAATTTTCGGTTTTGTTGCCGTTGCTTTTTGCTGTTTTAGTCATGAAGTCTCTGCCCATGCCTATGTCCTGAATGGTATTGCCTAAGTTTTTTTGTAGGGTTTTTATGGTTTTAGGTTTAACATTTAAGTCTTTAATCTGTCTTGAGTTAATTTTTGTATAAGGTGTAAGGAAGGGGTTCAGTCTCAGTTTTCTGCATATGGCTAGCCAGTTTTTCCAACACCATTTATTAAATAGGAAATCCTTTCCCCATTGCTTGTTTTTGTCGGGTTTGTCAAAGATCAGATGGTTGTAGATGTGTGGTGTTATTATTGAGATCTCTGTTCTGTTCCACTGATCTATATATCTGTTTTGATACCAGTACCATGCTGGTTTTTTTTTTTTTTTTTTTTTTTTTTTTTTTTTTAACTGTAGCCTTGTAGTATAGTTTGAAGTCAGGTAGCATAATGCCTTCAGCTTTGTTCTTTTTGCTATGGATTGTCTTGGCTACATGGGTTCTTTTTGGACTGTACATGAAATTTAAAGCAGTGTTTTCTAATTCTGTGAGGAAAGTCAGTGGTAGCTTGATGGGGATAGCATTGAATCTATAAATTACTTTGGGCAGTATGACCATTTTCACAATATTGATTCTTCCTACCCATAAGCATGGAATGTTTTTTCCATTTGTTTGTGTACTCTCTTCCTTGAGCAGTTGTTTGTAATTCCGTTTAAAGAGTTCCTTCACATCCCTTGTAAGTTGTATTCCTAGGTATTTTTTTCTCTTTGTAGCAATGGTGAATGGGAGTTCACTCATGATTTGGTTCACTGTCTATTACTGGTATATAGGAATGCTTGTGATTTTTGCACATTGATTTTGTATCATGAGACTTTGCTGAACTTGCTTATCAGCTTAAAGATATTTTGTGCTGAGACGATGGGGCTTTCTAAATATACAATCGTGTCATCTGCAAGCAGAGGAAATTTGACTTCCTCTCTTCCTAGTTGAATACTCTTTCTTTCTTTCTCTTGCCTGATCCCTCTGGCCAGAACTTCCAAAACTGTTGAATAGGAGTGGTGAGAGAGGGCATCCTTGTCTTGTGCCAGTTTTCAAAGGGAATGCTTCCAGTTTTTGCCCATTCAGTATGATATTGGCTGTGGGTTTGTCATAAGTAGCTCTTATGATTTTGAGGTACATTCCATCAATACCGAATTTATTGAGAGTTTTTAGCATGAAGGGCTGTTGAATTTTGTCAAAGGCCTTTTCTGCATCTATTGAGATAATCATGTAGTTTTTGTCTTTGGTTCTGTTTATATGTTGGATTACGTTTATTGATTTGCATATGTTGAACCAGCCTTGCATCCCAGGGAAGAAGCCCACTTGATCATGGTGGATAAGCTTTTTGATGTGCTGCTGGATTTGGTTTGCCAGTATTTTACTGAGGATTTTTGCATTGATGTTCATCAGGGATATTGGTCTAAAATTCTCTTTTTTTTTGTTGTGTCTCTGCCAGGCTTTGGTATCAGGATGATGTTGGCCTCATAAAATGAGTTAGGGAGGATTCCCTCTTTTTCTATTGATTGAATAGTTTCAGAAGGAATGGTACCAGATCCTCCTTGTACCTCTGGTAGAATTCAGCTGTGAATCCATCTGGTCCTGGACCTTTTTTGGTTGGTAGGCTATTAATTATTGCTTCAATTTCAGAGCCTGCTATTGGTCTATTCAGGGATTCAACTTCTTCCTGATTTAGTCTTGGGAGAGTGTAAGAATCCAGGAAATTATCCATTTCTTCTAGATTTTCTAGTTTATTTGTGTAGAGGTGTTTATAGTATTCTCTGATGGTAGTTTGTATTTCTGTGGGGTCGGTGGTGATATCCCCTTTATCTTTTTTTATTGCGTCTATTTGATTCTTCTCTCTTTTCTTCTTTATTAGTCTTGCTAGCGGTCTATCAATTTTGTTGATCTTTTCAAAAAACCAACTCCTGGATTCATTGATTTTTTGGAGGGTTTTTTGTGTCTCTATCTCCTTCAGTTCTGCTCTGATCTTATTTCTTGCCTTCTGCTAGCTTTTGAATGTGTTTGTTCTTGCTTCTCCAGTTCTTTTAATTGTGATGTTAGAGTGTCAATTTTAGATCTTTCCAGCTTTCTCTTGTGTGCATTTAGTGCTATAAATTTCCCTCTACACACTGCTTTAAATGTGTCCCAGAGATTCTGGTATGTTGTATCTTTGTTCTCATTGGTTTCAAAGAACATCTTGATGCCAGACAAAGCTCTCCTGTATGAGGTGTCAATCGACCTCTGCTGGGAGGTATCCTCCAGTCAGAAAGCATGGGGTCCAGCGACCCCCTTGAGGAGGCAATCTGTTCCTTGGCAGAGCTCGAGTGCCATTCTGGGAGATTCGCTGCTTTCTTCAGAGCTAGCAGGCAGAAACATTTAAGTCTGCTGAAGCAGCGCCCACAGTCGCTGCTTCTCCCAGGTGCTCTGCCCTAGGGAGATGGGAGTTTTATCTATAAGCTCCTTACTTGGGCTGCTGCCTTTTTTTCAGAGATGCCCTGCCCAGAGAGGAAGAATCTAGGGAGATAGTCTGGCTAGAGCGGCTTTGCCGAGCTGCAGTAGGCTCAGCCCAGGTGAAAATTCCCGGTGACTTTGTTTACACTGTGAGGGGAAAACTGCCTACTCAAGCCTCAGTAATGGTGATGCCCCTCCCCTCACCAAGCTCCAAGCTCTAGCATCCCAGGTCGATATATATATAAATGCCTGCAGCTAGCTTGGTATCTGCCCAAATGGGCACCCAGTTTTGTGCTTGAAACCCAGGGCCCTGGTGGTGTAGGCACCTGAGGAAATCTCCTGGTCTGTGGGTTGTGAAGACTGGAAAAGTGTAGTAGCTGGGCCAGCATGCACCGTTCCTCAGGGCACAGTCCCTCACGGCTTTCCCTGACTAGGGGAGGGAGTTCCCTGACCCCTTGCACTTCCCAGGTGAGGTGACACCCCAACCTGCTTCGGCTCACCCTCCATGGGCTGCACCCAATGTCTAACCAGTCCCAGTGAGATAAGCCAGGTACCTCTGCTGGAAATGCAGAAATCTCCTGCCTTCTACGTTGATCTTGCTGGGAGCTACAGACTGGAGCTGTTCCTAATCTGCCATCTTGCCAGCTACCTCAAAGGGTATCTTAAAGCTTGTAGCCTGATTTATAGACTAGAGCAGAAATAAAAAGAAAAAGTGTCTTATCCAGATTTGTCCACACATTTTACCTGTCAGAGTTGAATATACTTTGAAGCCGATGAGTCCAAAGATGACCAAAGTGTCAATCAGAAAATATTTTGCCAGTTTGTGAATTCTAATTCTAAGACATGCTAAAGCAGATTTGGCCCCTCCCTTTTTAATTCCCATTTCATGAATATTGATTAAGTATCTGCTTACATTTCTCTCACTCTAAAACAATTGCACATAATGTAAAAGTAATAATCATTACTTTGTGAGAAGACATAATGTTTTCCTCTCTTAAAAGAAAGAACAATATTGTAAAAAAAATGATGCTAAATTGGATATAATTACGAATTTATTAGAATTATCTCTATCTGCGGAAAATGCAGTTTAACATATAATATTGGAAATATGCAAGAAAGGATTTTCCTGTGCGATTTTTTGCAGTTGGAGTTTGAATTACGATCTTTGACAGGTTTCCAAGTATTTAAATTATGCAAGTGGTTGACTGAGTGGCCTGAAGCATTCAGGAGACAAGCTTTTTCAGTTCATAATTAAAAAAAAAGAATTTCTTTGCAAATGTACATCAAAATCTGCAGTTTCTATATTCAACAATTTTGGGGAATGTAAGAAATTTTTATCTGTTAAATTTAGAGCTGCTTAACATGGAGATTATCTGCCCCGCCACCCCCCCCCCAAAAAAAAAGAAAAAAGAAAAACGAAAAACGTGAAGATTGAAATTGTAAAATGGTCTTCAAATTAAAAAATTAATAATAATTATAGATTGGAACATAGCTTTGAGTATTCATCCATCTTATTTTAAGCATGTGTCTTTAACCCTCCAATTAGCAAATGCCTAATGTAGGAAATAAATAATTGATAAACAGCAAGCATCATTAAAAATATTCCAAGAACTCTTAACAGCTCTCAATGAAGTCCTGTCCTGTAGGTAGCCTATCAAACGATAGAGGAGGAAATGAGGAGTGGAAATGTGTTTCCTCATTCCTTATTGTTATTTCTACAAAGTCTATATTTAAAACTTTCAAAATCTTGCTCTAAAATAGTGTTTCGTACCTCAGAGCTTTATATTTCTGGTTAATATTCTTAAAACTCTTAAAATGTCTTGCTGTGAAACATTCCCTTATATAATTGAACTAAGGCTTTTGGGATCTCATTCAGGTTTAAAATGTTTTTCCCCTAAATAAGAGACCATTTATTTGATTTTGAGTTACATATTTGATCCAATTATAGCGACTGATTTGAGGTCTCCTTTATCTTTCATCTGTGGGTTAAGAACAACATAAAGGATACTCAGTTGTGCCCTTAGGAAACATATTTTGGTCATGATTGCTCAGCAATAATAATTAGCATAATGTTTGGACTTCTGAATAAAAATACACATTTATTTTCCAAGACCAAATAGACTATTTCAACATCACTCAGATTTTTCCCATTTTATCAAAGAGTAATATTTGTTCTGAGAATTGCATTCTCCACTACACTTTAGGCAGTTTCTCCTACTCTCAGTAAAACAAAAACAAAACAAAACAAAAACCCATCCTCTGCTTTTTATTTTACTTTAAATCAAGCCTAAATCAAAGATTTGGTGACATAATATTTTATCAAAAAATAATAGAATTTTCATTGAACGTAACTTCAGTTTTATGTTATTTCGGACTCTTTAGTTTGAATGTGACAGAAAATCCAACTCAAACTGCTTTAAAGCAAAATGTCAGATTTTTCACTTATGTAAGTATTAAGTCCCAAGGGTGGTGTTGCATTCAAGGAAGGCTAGTTTTTGTTCGTCACTTCTCCACTCACCTCTATATGTGTACTTTCGTTTTACCACTGGTGACAGTTGGTCACACCAACTTTAGCCCATGTCTACTTGATTGAAGCCCTATAGAAAGAGTGTCTCCTCTTATTTCGTAAGTTTCATCAAAAGTCTACTTAGTCATAGGGCTTTTGATTGAATTGTATGTACATCCTTGAAACAATTGCTGTGGCTAGAAGAACATGAAACATGGATGGATTTAAGTCAACAAAAACAGAATTCTGGAGTTATGGTTGAGGTCAATTTATTTGAAAGTACGTAGATTGAAAATACGGTAGAATTGTTAATCATTAGAAGAAGTATGAATGCATGCTTGGTTGATAAAAGTCAATATATTCATGAAAGCTGTATCTTATACATTTTTATAAGCTATATTTTAACTATATTGCTATCAACATGTTCCACATTTTTAGTTTTGTTTTCCCTATAACACAAAGGATATGTATAAATAATTTTAAAATATCCATATGGTGGGTTATATTTGTCTGCTCAGGCTGCTGTAATAAAAATACCATAGATTGAGCATTTTAAACACCAAAAATTAGTTTTCTCACAGTTCTGGAGACTGTAAGTCAAACATCAAGGTACCAGCAAGGTTGAAGATTGGTGAACGCTATCTCCTTTGTAGATGGCCACCTTCTTTCTATGTGCTCACATGGCCTTTATTCAGTGTGTGTGTGTGTGTGTGTGTGTGTGGCGGGGGGCTTGGGGGAGGGTACAGGGGAACTGAGTACTCTCTGGCATCTCTTCTTATGAGGACACTAATCCTAACAGATCAGGGCTCTACACCTATGACCTCATTTAACCTTAATTACTTATTTAGAGGCCCATCTCCAAATTTAACCACACTTGAGGATAGAGCTTCAACATATACAATTTAGCAGGATACAAGATTCAGTCCATAATGTGGGATTTTTGTTTACTTCTGTGATTTTATAGATTTACTATTTTTTATAGATTAAATATAGCATGGTGGTTAAGCAGACGCCACTAACTAGTTGAATGTTCTTGAGCATTTCACCTAATATCTCTGTGCTCTAGTTTTCTTTTCTATAAATTGTTGATATTAACCGTGCCTACCTAATTGGGTTTTAGAGGATTAAAAGGACCTGGATGAGTTTAGAGACTATTATTTTAAGTGAAGTAACTCAGGAATGGAAAAACCAACATCGCATGTTCTCACTGATGAGTGGGAGCTAAACTATGAGGACACAAAGGCATAAGAATGATACAATGGACTTTGGGGACTTGAGGGGAAGAGTGGGAGTGGGGTGAGGGATAAAAGAGAACAAACATGGTGCAGTGTATACTGCTCAGGTGATGGGGCATGAGGTTCTCACAAATCTCCACTAAAGAACTTACTTATGTATCCAAATACCACCAGTACCCCAGTAACTTATGGAAAAATAAAATTGAAAGGAAGGAAGGAAGGAAGAAAGGAAGGAGCTATTTCTTGCACACAGAAAATTCTTAATAAATATTACTTTTGTTTTTGTTTTCCTTCTCCTCCTCTTAAATTTTTTTTTTTTATTTCAATAGGATTTTGGGAAACAGGTCGCGTTTGGTTATGTGAGTAAACTCTTTAGTGGTGATTTCTGAGATTTTGGTGCACCCGTCACCTGAGCAGTGTATACTGTACCCAATGTGTAGTCTTTTATCCCTCACCACCTGCCACATTTTCCCCCAAGTCCTTGAGTCCAATGTATCATTCTTATGCTTTTTCATTCCCACAGCTTAGCTCCCACATATGAGTGAGAACATATGGTATTTGGTTTTCCATTCCTGACTTACTTCACTTAGAAGAATAATCTCCAGTTCTATCGAGGTTGCTGTGAATGCCATTATTTTGTTCCTTTTTATGGCTAAGTAGTATTCCATGGTCTAGGTACTAACCACATTTTCTTTATCCACACATTGATTGATGGGCATTTGGGCTGGTTTCATATTTTTGCGATTGCAAATTGTGCTGCTGTAAACATGCATGCGCAAGTATCTTTTTCATATAATGACTTCTTTTTCTCTAAGTAGATACTTAGTAGTGAGATTGCTGGATCAAATGGTGGATCCAATCTACTTTTAGTTCTTTAAGGAATCTCCACACTGTTTTCCATACTGTTATACCAGTTACATTCCCATCAGCAGTGTAAAACTGTGTCCTTTTTGCCATATCCATGCAAACATAGATTATTTTTTGATTAGGCCATGTTTTGTAGAAGTGAGGTGGTATCGTATTGTGGTTTTTATTTGAATTTCCCTGATAATTAGTGATATTGAGCATTTTTCCGTATGTTTCTTGGCCATTTGTATATCTTCTTCTTAAGAATCTTCTCTTCATGTCCTTAGCCCGCTTTTTGATGGGATTTTTTTTTTCTTACTGATTTATTTGAGTTCTTTGTAGATTCTGGATATTAGTTCTTTGTCAGATGTATAGATTGTGAAGATTTTCTACCAGTCTGTGGGTTTTCTGTTACTCTGATAATTGTTCTTTTTGCTCTGCAGAAGCTTTTTAGTTTAATTAAGTTCCATGTATTTATCTTTGTTTTTGTTGCATTTGTTTTTTGGTTTTTGGTCATGAAGTCTTTGCATAAGCCAATGCCTGGAAGGGTTTTTCCAGTGTTATCTTCTAAAATCTTTATGGTTTCAGGTCTTAGATTTAAGTCTTTTATCCATTTTGAGTTGATTTTTGCATAGGGTCAGAGATGAGGATCTAGTTTCACTCTTCTCCATGTGACTTGCCAATTATTCCAGCACCATTTGTTGTACTTTGTTTTTGTTTGATTTGTTAAAGATCAGTTGGCTATAAGAATTTAGCTTTATTTCTGGGTTCTCTAGTCTATTCCTTTGGTCTGTGTGCCGATTTTTATACCACTACCATGCTGTTTTGGTGACTGTGGCCTTATTGTATAGTTTGAAGTCAAGTAATGTGATGCCTCTATATTTGTTCTTTTTTGTTTAGTCTTGCTTGGTTATGCAGGCCTTTTTTTTTTTTTCTTTCATTCTGTATGAACTTTAGGATTACTTTTTCTAGTTCTTTGAAGAATGATATTGATATTTTGATGGGTATTGCATTGAATTTGTAGATTACTTTTGGGACTATGGTCATTTTCACACTGTTGATTGTACCCATCCATGAGCATGGGATGTGTTTCCATTTGTTTGTGTTTTCTATGATTCCTTTCAGTAGTGTTTTGCAGTTTTCCTTGTAGAGGTCTTTCACCTCCTTGATTAGGTGTATTCCTAAGTATTTTATTTTATTTTATTTTTTGCAGCTATTGTGAAAGGGGTGAGTTCTTGATTTGATTCTCAGCTTGGCTGCTGTTGGTGTATAGCAGAGCTACTGATTTATGTACATTAATTTTGTATCACAAAACTTTGCTGAATTCATTTACCAGTTCTAGGAGCTTTTTGAATGAGTCTTTAGAGTTTTCTAGGTATATGATCATATAGTCAGCAAACAGCAACAGTTTGAATTCCTCTTTACTGATTTGCATGCCCTTTATTACTTTCTCTTGTCTACTTGCTCTGGCTAGGACTTCCAGTACTATGTTGAATAGAAGTGGAGAGAATGGACATACTTCTTCCAGTTCTCAGTGGGAATGCTTTCAACTTTTTCCCATTCAGTATAATGTTGGCTGTGGGTTTGTTGTAGATCCTTTTATTACCTTAAGGTATTTCCCTTCTATATCGTTTTTGCTGAGGGTTTTAATCATAAAGCATGCTGGATTTTGTCAAATACTTTTTCTGCATCTGTTGAGACAATCAGGTGATTTTTGTTTTTAATTCTGTTTATGTTAACACATTTATTCACTTGTGCAAGTTAAACCATCCCTGCATCCCTGATATGAAACCAATTTGATCATGATGGATTATCTTTTTGATATGCTGTTGGATTTGGTTTGCTAGTATTTTGTTGAGGATTATTGCATCTGTGTTCATCAGGGATGTTGGTCTGTAGTTTTCTTTTTTCTGTTATTTCCTTTCCTGGGTTTGGAATTAGGGTGATACTGACTTCATAGAATGATTCAGGGCGGGTTCTCTCTTTCTCTGTCTTGTGGAAGACTGTCTATATGGTTGGTACCAATTCTTCCTTGAATGTCTGATGGAATTCACCTATGAATTTAACTGACCTACTTGTTATTGGTCTGTTCAGAGATTCTCTGTCCTCCTGACTTAATTTAGGAGGGTTTTAAATTTCCACAAATTTAGCCATCTTCTCTGAGTTTTCTAGTTTGTTCACATAAGGCTGTTCATAGTAGCCTTCAGTAAACTTTTTTTTTTAAATTTCTGTGGTGTCAGTTGTAATATATTCTGTTTTGTTTCTAATTGAGCTTATTTGGATCTTCTCTCTTTTTCTTGGTTAATCTCACTAACAGTTTATCAATTTTATTTATCTTTTCAAAGAACTGGTTGTTTGTTTCATTTATTTTTTGTATTTTGTTTTTTTTTGTTTGTTTCAATTTCCTTTAGTTCTGTTCTTATCTTTGTTATTTCTTTTCTTCTGCTGGGTTTGGGTTTGGATTTGGATTGTTTTTGGTCCTCCAGTTACGTGAGGTGTGACCTTAGATTATCTATGTGTACTTTTCAGGCTTCTTGATGTAGGCATTTAATGCTATGAACTTTCCTCCTAGCACTACTTTTGCCTGTATCCCAGAGGTTTGATAGGTTGTGTCACTATTATTGTTCAGTTCAAATTTTAAAATTTCTATCTTGGCTTCATTCTTGACCCAGTGATCATTCAGGAGCAGGTTCTTTAATTTCCAGGTGTTTGCATAGTTTTGAGGGTTCCTTTTGGAGTTGATTTCCAATTTTATTCCACTTTGGTCTGGGAGAATACTTGAGATAATTTCAATTTTTTAAAATTTACTGATTTTTTTTAAAAAAAATTGTGGCCTATCATATGATCTATCTCAGAGAATGATTCATATGCTGATGAATAGAATATTTTTTTGCAGTTGTTGGCTAGAATGTTCTATAAATATCTGTTAAGTCCATTTGTTGTAAGGAGTAGTGTAAGTCCATTTTTTCTTTATTGACTTTCCGTCTTGATGACCTGTCTAGTGCTGTCACTGGAGTATTAAAATCTCCCACTACTATTGCGTTGCTGTCTATCTCATTTCTTAGGTCTAGTAGGAATTATTTTATAAATTTAGGAGCTCCATTCTTTGGTGCATATATATTTAGAACTGTGGTATTTTCCTAGCCCTTTTATCATTATATAATGTTCTTCTGTTTTTTTAACTGTTGTTACTTTAAAGTTTATTTTGTCTGATATAAGAAAAGCTGCTCCTACTTGCTTTTGATGTTCATTTGCATGGAATGTATTTTTCCCCATCTTTACCTTAAGCTTATGTGACTCCTTATGTGTTAGTTGAGTCTCCTGAAGATAGCAGAAACTTGGTCAGTGATTTCTTACCCATTCTGCATTCTGTATCTTTTAAGTGGAGCATTAGGCCTTTTAAATTGAGTGTTAGTATTGAGATGTGAGGTACTATTCTATTCATAATGCTATTTGTTGCCTGAATACCTTGGTTTTCTGTTTTTTTCAATGTGTTATTGTTATATCGATCCTGTGAGATTTATGCTTGAAAGAAGTTATATTTTGGTGTATTTTGAGGATATTTTTTCAAGATTTAGAGCCTTTTTAGCAGTTCTTGTAGTACTGACTTGGTAGTGGCAAATTCTCTCAGCATTTGTTTGTCTGGAAAAGATTGTATCTGTCCTTCATTTATAAAGCTTAATTTCACTGGATACAAAATTCTTGGCTGATGTTTGTTTTGTTTAAGGAGGCTAAAAATAGGACCTCAATCTCTTCGAGTTTGTAGGATTTCTACAAACTAGTTTCTGCTCAGATATCTGCTATTAATCTGATAGATTTTCCTTTACAGGTTACCTGATACTTTTGCCTCACAGCTCTTAAGATTATTTCCTTCATCTTGACTTTAAATTATCTGATTACTATGTGCTTAGGCAATGATCTTTTTGCAATGAGTCTCCCAGGCATTTTTTGAGCTTCTTGTATTTATTTGGATGTCTACATCTCTAGTAAGGCTGGTGCAGTTCTCCTTAATTATTCCTTCAAATTTTTTCCCAAACATTTAGATTTCTCTTCTTCCTCAGGAATGCAAATTATTCTTAGGTTTGGATGTTTAACATAGTCTCAAACTTCTTGAAGGCTTTATATTTTTAAATTCTTTTTTAAAAATCCTTTGACGGATTGGGTTAATTCAAAAGCCTTGTCTTCAGGCTTTGAAGTTCTTTCTTCTGCTTGCTCAGTTCTATTGCTGAGACTTTCCAGGGCATTTTTCTGTGTTCTTGATTTCCAGAAGTTGTGATTGTTTTTTATGCATGCAGTACATTTCACTGAAGAATTTTCCTTTCATACCTGTATCATGTTTTTGATTTCTTTAAGTTGGACTTCTCCTTTCTCTGATACCTCCTTGATTAGCTTAATAATCAACTTTCTGAATTCTTTTTCTGGCAATTCAGAGATTTTTTCTTGGTTGGGATCTATTACTGGTGAGCTGATATGATCTTTTAGGGCTGTTAAAGAACCTTATTTTGTAATATTAACAGAATTGTTTTTCTGGATTCTTCCCATTTGGGTATACTATGTCAGAGGGAAGATCTGGGATTCAAGGGTTGCCGTTCAGATTATTTTGTCCCACAGGGTGCTCCCTAGATGTGGTGTTCTCCCCCTTCCCCTGGTAATGGGAATTCCTGAGAGCCGAACTATAGTGACTGTTATTTCTCTTCTGGGTCTAGCCACACAGTGGAGCTACCAGCCTCTAGGATGGTACTGGGGAGTGTCTGCAAAGAGTCCTGTGATGTGATTAATCTTCAGGTCTTGGAACTGTGGATTCCAGCACCTGCTCTGATGGAGGTAGCTGGGGATTGCAGTTGACTCTGTGAGGGACCTTGGTTGTGTTTTTCTTTAGTGCACTGTTTTTGTGTTGGTTGGCCTCCAGTCAGGAAGTGGTGCTTTCAAAAGTGCATCATCTGTGGTCCTATGGAGAGCATGAAAACTTGTCCTAGGGATGCCTGGCTAAGTATTCAGGTTTCTCAGGCAGTACGCAGGGCAGGGCCATAGACCTCCCGAGAGATTGTGACCTTTGTCTTCAGCTACCAGGGCAGGTAGAGAAAGACCACCAGTTTGGGGCAGGAATAGACACGTCTGAGTTCAGCATCTTTTTGGCTGGGACTTGCTGTGGCTGCTTGGGGGATGGGAGTGTGGTTCCCAGTCCAGTGGAGTTGTATTCCCAGGGGAATTATGGCTGCCTCCATTGAGTCACACAGGTCACCAGGGAAGTGTGGGAAAGTTGGCAGTCACAGGCCTTGCCCCACTTCCTCACAGCCCATAGTCCTAAAGGCTGGACTCACTCCTACCATGTTCTACCCACAGCACCAAGTCTATTTCCAGGCAGCCGGTGACAAGGGCTGAGAAATTGCCCCTGATCATGAGACTCCTTTTGGAGAAAGCAAGTAGGCTCACAATTTTTCCACATCTCAGGAAGTCTGCAGTGGTGATCCTGTTCCTTCAAAGGGTCTGTGGATTATCTTGGCTTTCCTGGTATGTTCCTGCGATAGTTCTTGGAGTAAAAAGTTCACAGTGTGAGTCTCCACATGTTGCTCTATCCATCCCAGAGAGAGCTGCAGGCTAGTCCTGCCTCCTACCTACCATCTTAATCTGCATGTCTTCTCCTTCTTAACTCTCCCCCCATCCTCCTCCTCCTCCTTTTTCGTTGATGTCTTCTTTTCCTTCTTTCCTTTTTATTCATCTTGCTATTATTAATTTGAAATCTGCTATTTCTGGCCAAGCATAGTGGCTGATGCCTGTAATCCTGGAATTTTGGGAGACTGAGGTGGATGGATTGCTTGAACCCAGGAGTTCTAGACTAGCTTAGGCAACATGGTGAAACCCTGTCTCTTAAAACAAACAAACAAAAAACAAAGACAACAACTATGTTGGCATGGTGGTTTTAGCTACTCAGGAGACTGAAGTGGGAGGATCACCTGAGCCTGGGGAAGTAAAGGCTTCAGTAAGCCATGATCACACCACTGCACCCCAACCTGGGTGACAGAGTGACGCTCTGTCTCAAAAACAAAAACAAAAAAAGCAGAACCAAAAAAGAAATCTACTTCTATTTTTTAAGACTTCTTGAGTTTTTTCTTTACAGTGGAACATTTGGTATTTTTGGTAAATGTTTGGTGGACTATTCAAGGAAAACTGTATATTTTATTACTGATTATGTTAGAAAAGTATTAATTAGCTAAGTTTTATTAATTATATTTTTAGATATCGTGAATCTTTACTTGATTTTTCTTACCTGAACTCTCCCAGGCCAAGATAATCCTTTTATTTTTAATCATATTGCTCAAGATAGCTCTATGAATTTCTGATGGATTTTGCTTTATATATTTCAAATTTATGTTGTTTGGTGCCTTCAGGAATATGTTCATTTCAGAAGGAGAAAACAGCAGACCAATAACCCATTCCCTTTTCTCCCAGGATGCTGTAAGCATGTGAATAAGCAGATTTGATACACAAAACAATGTTTTTTTAGTAAAAAGATTTTAACAGGATGTATACCTCTTATGGTAAGCCAAATAAGGAGTCTCCAAAGATGTCCATGTTTTGTTACCTGGAATCTGTGAATAAATTATACTATGTGACAAAAAGGACTTTGGATATGTGAATAAGGTTACAGACGTTAAGATAGGGTGATTATTTTAGACTGTCTGTGTGGATCCAATCTAACTAGTCATAGACGGCTTTAACACAGAGAACTTTCTCTAGATGGAGTTAAAGAGATGAGGCAGAAGGAGACATAAGCGATGCAACAGAAGGGAAAATCAGAGAGATTCCAGGGTGAGAAGGATTTGATGCATCAATACTAGGTTTGAAATACAGAGGTTGCATGTGAGGACTAGAAAGTGGCCTCTAGGTTCTAAGGGATACCTCTGGCTAACAGTCAGCAAATAGAGAATTTGGTTCTACAAACACAAGGAATTAAACTTGGTCAACAACCTGGATGTACCTGAAAGGAATTATTTCCCAAAACATCTAGTAAGGAATATATCCATGCCTACAACTTTGATTTTAACCTTCTAAGACTTTTTTTTTCTTTCCCTTCAACTTTTATTTTAAGTTCCAGGGTACACGTGCCATATGTGCAGGTTTGTTACATAGGTAAATGTATGCCATTGTGGTTACTGCACAGGTCAACCTATCATCTAGGTACTAAGGTTAGCATCCATTAGCTATTATTCCTGGTGCTCTTTCTCCAACTAACCACTCCTTAACCTGACAGGCCCCAGTGTGTGTTGTTCCCTGTGTGTGTCCCATGTGTTCTCATTGTTCAGCTCCCTCTTATAAGTGAGAACATGCAGTATTTGGTTTTCTTTTTCTGCGTTAGTTTGCTTTTAGCTCCATCCATGTCCCTGCAAAGGACATGATCTTGTTCCTTTTTATGGCTGCAGAGTATTCCATCATGTATATGTACCACGTATTCTTTATCCAGTCTATAATGAATGGGCATTTGGGCTGATTCCGTGTCTTTGCTATTGTAAATAGTGCTGCAATTAACATACACATGCATGTATCTTTATAATAGAGTGATTTATATTTGTGGTATATATCCAGTAATGAGATTGCTGGGTTAAATGGTATTTCTGGTTCTAGATCTTTGAGGAATCGTGGCACTGTCTTTCACAATGGTTGAACTAATTTATATTCCCACCAACAGTGTAAAAGTATTCCTTTTTCTCCAAAACCTCACCAGCATCTGTTATTTCTTGACTTTTTAATAATTGCCACTCTGACTAGAATGAGATGGTGTCTCATTGTAGTTTTGATTTGCATTTCCCTAATGATTAGTGATGTTGAGCTTTTTTTCATATGTTTGTTGGTCACATGAATGTATTCTTTTGAGAAGTGCCTGTTCATGTCCTTTGCCCACTTTTTAATGGGGTGGTGTTTTCTTGTAAATTTGTTTAAGTTCCTTGTAGACTGTGAATATTACAGCTTTGTCAGATGGACAGATTGCAAAAATTTTCTCCAATTCTGTAGGTTGTCTGTTCACTCTAATGATAGTTTCTTTTGCTGTCCAGAAGCTCTTTCATTAAATTAGAACCCATTTATCAATTTTTGCTTTGTTGCAATTGCTTCTTGCATTTTTGTCATGAAATCTTTGCCCATGCTGACATCCTGAATGGTATTGGCTAGGTTTTCTTCTAGGGTTTTTATAGTTTTGGGTTTGATATTTAAGTCTTTGATCCATCTTTAGTTAATCTTTGTATGTAAGGTGTAAGAAAGGTCCAACTTCAGTGTTCTGCATATAGTTAACCAGTTCTCCCAGCACTACTTATTAAACAGGGAGTCCTCTCCCCATTGTTTGTTTCTGTCAGGTTTGTTGAAGTTTGGATGGTTATAGGTGTGTGGTCTGCCTTTTGAGACGTTTGCTGGGCTTCTGACCTATATAAATTGTGAGATAATAAATCTGTGTTGTTTGAAGTTCTAAGTTTGTGGTAATTTGTTATGGTAGGGATACAAAATTAACATACCTAGTTTGCATATGTTGTTTAAATTTTAAATGATTACTAAATTATAGAATTATGGGAGCATGGATGGCATGGAATGGAATATGAAGTGAAGAAGTTCCATAAGCACAATTTTTTCCACAGTGTTATCTAATTGTGTCTCCAGATAAAATTATGAAAACTTCATGCATTAACTCTGAAATCAGAACATATAATAATAGGGATAAGAAGGACTTCAATTGGGTACCGCACTTGACAGAATCAGACTTCTCCAAAAGAATAATGTTTCGGCCGGGCGCGGTGGCTCAAGCCTGTAATCCCAGCACTTTGGGAGGCCGAGACGGGCGGATCGCGAGGTCAGGAGATCGAGACCATCCTGGTTAACACGGTGAAACCCCGTCTCTACTAAAAAATACAAAAAACTAGCCGGGCGAGGTGGCAGGCGCCTGTAGTCCCAGCTACTCAGGAGGCTGAGGCAGGAGAATGGCGTAAACCCGGGAGGCGGAGCTTGCAGTGAGCTGAGATTCGGCCACTGCACTCCAGCCTGGGCGACAGAGCGAGACTCCGTCTCAAAAAAAAAAAAAAAAAAAAAAAAAAAAGAATAATGTTTCACATTAGCTCTTTTCATTATAAATTATCTCTATTTGTGTCATAACAGTCTGTTCCATAAATTCATATTCTTTTTTGTTAGTATTAAAATCTTAGTTTTTATTACTGTTGTTGATTTTATTGTAATATTTTCTTTGTATGTCTTTATTCATCCTTTTGTAGTTAGTATTTCTGAGTCAGTGTTTTTCAGGTGCCTCATATACAGCATGTAGTTGCTTTATTTTTCAATGTGAAGTATGTTTTCCTATTATGTGAATTTTTATCATTTGCATTTATCTGAATAATAAATATGCTTTGCTTAATTTCTATCAATTTGTTTTCTGTTTTTTTGTTTGTTTGTTTGTTTTTGTTTTTTGAGCCTGAGTCTCACTCTGTTGCCCAGGCTGGAGTGCAATGGTGTGATCTTGGCTCATTGCAACCTCTGTCTCCTGGGTTTGAGCATTTCTGTGCCTCAGCCTACTGAGTAGCTGGGATTACAGGCACCCACCACCATGCCTGGCTAATTTTTGTATTTTTAGCAGAGACTGGGTTTCACCATGTTGACCAGGCTGGTCCCAAACTCCTGACCTCAAGTGATCCACCTGCCTTGGCCTCCCAAAGTGCTGGGGTCACAGGTGTGAGCCAGGGTACCTGGTGCTTTATTCTGTTTTAAAAGTTTCTTTCTCTGTTTTGAATCTATAGCTATTGCCATTTTTTATTTTTTATACACCTCTCTTTAGGGAATTTTGAGGTTTGCAGTTCCTACGCATTGTTTTTAAAATTTTATTTAAAATGTTGAAGCCATTATGTACTTTTTAAGTTGTAAAACTGAAACAGTGACTATTGATTCCTGCAAAGAAATTTTCTCATTAAATAATGTTATGAGGTAAATTTGGCATAAAATTATTAGAGAGATAATCTGTATACAATCTCTTGATTTTCATATTTGTCATTCATGTCTGCCTACTTCGCTTTTTTTTTTTTTTATTTGACAGAGTCTCACTTTGTCACCCAGGCTGGAGTGCAGTGGCGCAATCTCTGCTCACTGCAAGCTCCGCCTCCCGGGTTCAAGCTATTCTCCTGCCTTAGCCTCTGGAGTAGCTCGGACTACAGGCGCCCCCCACCACGCCCTGCTAATTTTTTGTATTTTTAGTAGAGACGGGGTTTCACTTGTTATCCAGGATCTCCTGACCTGGTGATTCACCCGCCTCGGCCTCCCAAAGTGCTGGGATTACAGGCGTGAGCCACTGCGCCCGGGGCCCACATATTTTTATACAAGAAATAAAAGCACGTGAGTTCAGTTTACAGGCACTTATATAACATGGAGTTTTACATTGCCAGTATATTGACATAATACCTCTCTTATTACTCAGGGAGCGATAACAGTGTGGTAGTATGTAAGATGGCTTTTTCAATGCATCAAAATGAGAGACAGATTCGGAATTTACTCTGGCATTGATAAAATGTTTTCATACTGTATCTACATACAGAGTGACTTTTCTAATTCTTGATTTCTCTAGGATCAATCTCTCGGGTGATAAGTTACCAGAAAACACGCAAAACGGCTAAATTATTATCTACAAATTCAGTGCCAAAAAGTTATTTTTCTGGGTGTAACTCTTTTTATTGTAGCTCCTACTTGTTTAGCTAAGAAATTTCAACGGAAGGCACTATAATAAAAATAACAGTTCAGAGAAAGTCAATAAAATTCTATAACATAGATTAGAGACCTTCGTTGTTTTCTTCATTGCCTATAAGATCAATTTTAAACTTTTTTTTTTTAAATTTATTTATTATTATTATACTTTAAGTTGTAGGGTACATGTGCATAACATGCAGGTTTGTTACATATGTATACTTGTGCCATGTTGCTCTGCTGCACCCATCAACTCGTCATTTACATCAGGTATAACTCCCAATGCAATCCCTTCCCCCTCCCCCCTCCCCATGATAGGCCCCCGTGTGTGATGTTCCCCTTCCTGAGTCCAAGTGATCTCATTGTTCAGTTCCCACCTATAAGTGAGAACTTGCGGTGTTTGGTTTTCTGTTCTTGTGATAGTTTGCTAAGAATGATGGTTTCCAGCTGCATCCATGTCCCTACAAAGGACGCAAACTCATCCTTTTTTATGGCTGCATAGTATTCCATGGTGTATATGTGCCACATTTTCTTAATCCAATCTGTCACTGATGGACATTTGGGTTGATTCCAAGTCTTTGCTATTGTGAATAGTGCTGCAATAAACATACGTGTGCATGTGTCTTTATAGCAGCATAATTTATAATCCTTTGGGTATATCTCCAGTAATGGGATGGCTGGGTCATATGGTACATCTAGTTCTAGATCCTTGAGGAATCGCCATACTGTTTTCCATAATGGTTGAACTCGTTTACAATCCCACCAACAGTGTAAAAGTGTTCCTATTTCTCCACATCCTCTCCAGCACCTGTTGTTTCCTGACTTTTGAATGATCGCCATTCTAACTGGTGTGAGATGGTATCTCATTGTGGTTTTGATTTGCATTTCTCTGATGGCCAGTGATGATGAGCATTTTTTCATNCCATTTTCACGATATTGATTCTTCCTATCCATGAGCATGGTATGTTCTTCCATTTGTTTGTGTCCTCTTTTATTTCACTGNGAGGGTTTTTTGTGTCTCTATCTCCTTCAGTTCTGCTCTGATCTTAGTTATTTCTTGCCTTCTGCTAGCTTTGGAATGTGTTTGCTCTTGCTTCTCTAGTTCTTTTAATTGCGATGTTAGAGTGTCAATTTTTGATCTTTCCTGCTTTCTCTTGTGGGCATTTAGTGCTATAAATTTCCCTCTACACACTGCTTTAAATGTGTCCCAGAGATTCTGGTATGTTGTATCTTTGTTCTCATTGGTTTCAAAGAACATCTTTATTTCTGCCTTCATTTCGTGATGTACCCAGTAGTCATTCAGGAGCAGGTTGTTCAGTTTCCATGTAGTTGAGCGGTTTTGATTGAGTTTCTTAGTCCTGAGTTCTAGTTTGATTGCACTGTGGTCTGAGA